>NC_050195.1:8408261-8505761 GCF_008315115.2 Sander lucioperca | reverse complement strand
GGTTCGTACCATAGACTGTATATTATTATTATTATTATTATTATTATTATTATTATTATTATTATTATTATTATTAATAATAATAACTAATAATATAGTCTATGGTTCGTACCTAAAGTTTGACCGCAAGCTCATTGTGGATTAAAAACCATGTCTTATCTTTAAGACACAAACAGCACATGACGTAGGACTATTTGCTTCCATGGCATCAGCTAGCCTGAAAGCTTCACACAAGAGAGCTTATTTGCTGTTGTTGTGAAGATGCATTCATCTCATTATTACGAGATCTTTTCTCATACTTACGGGATCCTTTCTCAAAATTACGAGATCAGGATCTCGTAATTACGAGATCTTTTCTCAAAATTATGAGTTATTTTCTCGTAATTACGAGATCTTTTCGTAAAATTACGAGATCAGGACCTCGTAATTACGAGATAAGGTGTCTACATTTTTTTTTTTTCTATGGTGAATGTAATACGCTTCCGTAGTATATCACACACACATGCTCCCTAAAATGATTACCATCAGAATGGACCACTGTCACTGCAGGTGCAGTCATTTCAACACACTTCACATTTTGCTTCATTAATTCAGAAAATGCCATAGAAAGCGGTGCAGAAAAGTTCAGTAATAAGCTCATTACTTGTGACACTAACACTTTAAAAGTACCACATTTAAAACAGTAGTAATAGCCGTGTTTTTGTCCTCCAGTGAAATTTGCTGCTCTGCTTCCAGCTATTCATCGACCACAAACTTTGCTCATGAATTACACATTAAACACTGTAACCTCCATTCATAAGACCTTGTCCTTTTCTCTTTTTTTAGGAAGTTATTATGTAAATTTATTTCCAACATTTCTGACCCGTTTATCATTCAGTGTAAGGGGAACTGCTTTGATTGGTCAAATATTGGCTCTAAACTGTGATGTGCTGTTTACCGTCAGTCTCTGCTGAGCCACTTTGGAGCCCAGCGTGGGTTTTTTTCCACAGATAATGAGGCCTGTGATTACCATCTTAATAGGCTTTAATAAGAAATGAATGATGGCACAAGGCACATTTGCAAACAGTACACAGAGAATGGAGTATCAAGGAATTAAGCACACTTGGGAAGGGAATTATGAACTCATGAAAATTCAATTAGCCCACTTTAGAAATGGATTATGCACAGGAAATAAACTTGATAGCATGATAGGGGGGAAAACAAGAGTGTATCATGGAATCAGATAGCAGTTGCCACTCTGACATTCACTCATACAGTTTCACAATTGCATTGCCTCTCATTTTTCTTCATGGAACCCTACACAATGTCCTATAAGAGTTTAAAGACACGACCCCAACATATAGAAATGTATCACCTTGACAAAGCTTCCATTATTAACTTCTCATAATTAACTATTCAAAGAAGTCTCATTCATTTACTGTAAATGCAACATTTACACAATATTTCATTACATTGTATGCAACTGATGTCATCTTTAGGATGGGGATGAAAGTGGTTGTTGTATGGGCAGGGTATGGTGTGTCATTAAACAACCACATTTAACTGTTTCACAAAAAAAATCAATGTGAATGTGTTGTGATTTCTGACGTGGTCGGATAACACGTCTTACAAATTAGTTCTGATCGAGCATAAACCGAACCCCGGACTTGAATGAATTCTCTGTAAGGTTAATCAGCTATTGATCACCTCACTTGAGTGACACAAATCTAATCTTTCAACATTTACAAAAGTTCAGGGATCAGAGTCAGCTGCCGCACTTTGGTACACTGCTTTAATTTGACTTTATTGGAGAGAAAAAAGAAACGTCAGAAGCTCTGTAAGGCTGTAATCCTCATTGGTAATGAAAACCAAATTAAAAGATGGATAAAAGCTGAGGTTTAAAGTTTGTTTTTAGCCCTTGAAGTGGTGGTGAAGAAAATGTAAAACTGACTGGAGGGTTGTGTCGGAGTAAAGGTCTTCTAACTTCTATCAAAAGGGTTTACCATGTGAGTACGAAATTATTAAGAGATGTGTGTGGACGTATTACACTAGAGAAATGATTATAATCTATTCTGTGTTGTCTGCTGTGTTAGCGGTTCATTCATCCAAAATGTACTTCTTCCTGACTTTCAAGACTAAAATGATCTGTATATGTTGATGTATTTTGTCCAGTCTCTGCAGTTTTAAAGTAGTCTTGTCATGACCAGGGGTCCGTTTCAGGAAGGAGGTTTAACAAACTCTGAGTCTAACCCTGAACTCTGAGTTGATTTACCCTGAGATGGGAAACTCTGAGTTTTAGGTTCCAGAACAGCTGATTTGAGTTGGTTCAATCAACCCAGAGTAGGTTGACTCGGAGCTAAGCGCGTGCACCACCACAATGAAAAGGCAGCATGAATGGAGCCATGATACTACGATTCACCATGGTAACAACCACAAACAAACTGGTCGGCGGAAATACTCATGCGCACATACAGTGAGTTTGAACATGTTAAAAAAGCAACACAGCGGCTGCTGCAAAAGAGAGGGAATTGGTGTGGGAAAAAATTGCTTGACAGTGTATTAATTTCATATTTAAAATCACAGGTAACCTATAATATTACTGGCGAAAACTGGAATGATATTACACCTATTTCATTTATGTGCAATCCTGCTGGCGAAAAAGTAAGATAGCCTACTAATCATTCTGAGCCTGCAGCACCATGATTATTAACAGAAATATAATTTATAATCATTTAATTCTTTTTAATAGCTCTCACTGGTTTGTGTCCAGGGAACACTACAAAAACATTTTTAAAAAAAAACGTTTCAGAGCGAGGCACATTCTTCTGATGGCTCTGCATACAGTGGCTTTACTAATATGATCGCATCACCAATGTTGTAAAGAAAACTACCGTTTGCAAAAAAAATTATGTAACACAAAGAATCTGCTGGGATGTAAAAGCATGTCCACGATGGTGGATGTTAGTGATATGAGGACGGATAAGGTATCTACATATCTAATCGACTGTGAAGAAAATACCTCTCAAATCGGTTATCTGGAAATGAAAATACATCTAGTCGGGACTCAAATCATCCCTCTGTGAAGTAGGCCTAATACAGCTTTTTCATCAACGGGATTGTTGACAAAAGGACATGCAATGTTTGAGAAAAAAACATTTTATAATCTGCCTAACATAAACCAATAAGTTTTTTTTATTCATGCAGATAACAAACTGCGCTAAAATGCGCCTGATACAGACTGAATGAATGAATGAATGAGGAAATGAATGCGCGTTGTGTCAGAGGGAGGAGACAGAGAAATTTGAGGTTTCTTGAAGAAAACCTGCTCCCGACCAGGTTAGGTTCACAGGCTCAGTTACCATAGTAACTGACTCTGAGGTTAAGTTACCTCTCTTTCTGAAACAGAAAACCCAGTTTCCCTCATCTCAGGGTTAACAAACTCAGAGTTTTCACTAAAGCTGCTTTCTGAAACGGGCCCCTGATCTACTTTCAAACGACTCTCCTCAAACTTAAGAAATTAATTTGGTGATTTTGGGGTTATTATTAGCCTGGACGTTTAGCTTTGGACCTTTATTTCAAAAAGTCTGATTTTAAACCAAAACTTGGCACAAGGAATGAAAGAAATGAGCGCAATGGCCTCATACCGTTAAAAATAATTTTTCTTCCAGAACTATTTGCTGTAACATCTTCCAAATTGGGACAAATACTCACCTGGGTATTTATCTTTTCCTTTGGCGACTTAGATGCACCAGACGTGGTCTGAAATCTCAGGGTCAGTGACTTATAGTCTATATCGACAACCTTTTATTTCCGTAATTGTTCAGGTGCCGCTGGAACTTCCACCGGATGTCCCTCTTTACGGCCGAATGTCCATCAGCTTCCGCTTTCTTTGTGTTGGTATATTAAAATCCAGTTGATTTCTGAGGACTCCTCAGATCTCTGCAGGGTAAATCCAGACAGCTAGCTAGACTATCTGTCCAATCTGAGTTTTCTGTTGCACAACTAAAACAACTTTTGAACGTTCACATGTTCCACCAAAACAAGTTCCTTCCCGAGGCTATTTTGCAGAGGTGCTGTTGCTCCATCTGGTGCTTGGTGCCGCCCAAGACGATTGTGATTGGTTTAAAGAAATGCCAATAAACCAGAGCACATTTTTCTCCCATCCCGGAATGCTGTGTGGACTAGCCAGACCTTCCTGTGCGGCGCTGTGGAGGAAGGTCTGGCAATGCAAGACTAGTGACCTTACAACCAAACACTAGCTATTAAAACCTCCTCCACCTCTCGTAGTACAGATTCACAGCTCTCAGGAAGCAGTTTTACCTCACAGGATTGCTATAAAAGTGGAAGGGTAATTTTAAAGAGTCAAATATTCCTTAGAAACATGCTATGATTTCCAGCAACTACACTCACAGTTAATGTTGTCTTATAGTGCAGAACAATCGTTAAGAGCGGAGAGAGATAATTTTGTCCTTGCTGATGTATGTAGAGTCTGACAGGTCAGGAAGAGGATGCTAAAATATGTATGGTTTGGCCTTTGGTCTGAGACCTATGGATAGACCATGAATAATAGAACATTACAATTTGTTTATGTCGGCTTTCTTTTAAAAGAAGCGTCTCCCTGAACATGATATGTTGAACATCAAACCTATCCCAACAACCTCAACCAGCATTGATTCCTGCTTCTCCAGGGTGAATTACTGTAGCCTTGGCCAAATCTTAAAGCCTATTAAAAGTTGCCAATATTTTTAAACAAGTACAGTCTGAAAATTCTTGATAGCCATAACTATTAAAAGTTATTGAGTTCCTAGCTGCTTTAGTATGAACTGAATTGCACTGCTGTAGCTTCATGTCTCCAAGTACAGCTGAGGGGAAATGGATGTTAATGGCTGACTGCAGTCGCGTAAGTCGTCATCAATCACCCTACTATTTGGCCTGACAGCGTTTTCCCCAATGTCAAATTACAAACCCTTTCATTTCATTTGCATGCAATTACGCAGCCCTGCAAATTGCAGAGGTTAAACTGCCAGTCAAAGAGATTCCTCAAAGAAGACCTTTCCCTGCAGGAGGGCGACACAGAAATGGTCACCGTTTCATCTCAGTTGATGCCATTTTAGACGGACTCGCACATTTCTTTATTCATGAGGAATGCTTTGGCTTCTCTCCCTTCTCTTGCGTTAAGCTAGTAGGAAGCCGTCTCAGGGAGTCATGTTGTCAGTCATTGGATTTCAAGCTTGCTGAGTCGACAAAATGAGTCTAGTCAACCGTGATGGTGGGTTCTAGGGAAAACATAAATCAAGAAAACATGTGTGTGTATGTGTGTGAATAAGTGTACTGTGACCATTTTCAGGAATATGTCTTTTTAAAATAAAAAAGCGCTACAAGGCAGACACTGTGCTTTTCTTTTTTGTCACAGTTTTTGAAAGTATTCTTAAAGGATTGGTTAGCCTTTTTGATAAACAAGCTTGTTTGCTTTCTTGCTTACATTTAGATGAGAAGATGAATACCCCTCTCATGTCTGTCTGTTAATATAAAGCTACAGCCAGCAGCTGTTTAGCTTAAGCGCTCCGCTTTGTCTAAGTGTAACAAAATTTGCTACCAGCACCTTTAGAGCTCATTAATGAATAAATTAGATCTCCTTCCTTCCTTCCATTTAATCTGTATAAAAACCAAAGTGTAAAAACGAGATAAAAAAAGTTCTACAACTACGTTTTTCTGTGACTTGGCCAACGGAGATTCCATGATACAAAACAATAAAACAACATGCTGGTTAGTGAGCTTCTGAGGTGCTGCTAGACTTTTTTTTGTACATTTGGATGGAGCCAAGCTAGTTGTTTTCCCCTTGCTAACAGTCTTTATGCTAAGCTAAGCTAAGGTGTCCTGGCCGTAGCTTCAACAGATCCACATGAGAGTTGTGTCGCTCTTCTCATCAACTATTTCTTTAAAAGTTAAAGTATTGTCAGGGCTCTTAAAAAAAAATCCAAAGCACTTTTGGCTTCCTCTCCAACATGGGTTGTAAAAAAACAAAAAAAACTAACAGATTGCAAAAGGGTGGAAGTGATAGCTGAGGTTGGCAAACATAACACCATGTGTTGGCTGTGAGCTTAGATGAAAAGTATTAAACATATACAACCTCTATTTTAACTTTATCCTGTTTTTTGGCTGTTCATGATTCAGCCGTGATTTTGTTGAATAGATTTTGAGTGCGCGGACACATATGGCTTTTGAAACTGAGTTCTGCTCTTATCTGCCATGACCTCGTTCACACCTGTCCTCTCAGTCCTTGCCTGCAGCCTCTCTCAGGGACTGATGATACCTGACGAGATGGAGTTGCACCTTCAGATGATCGCAGACAGATCTGATACAAGGTGCATGCAGGATACACAGTTCACCATACCCAAACTCAATAACACTACTATCCACACATCCTTCTCCAGTCAACGGTTACTGACAACCTGTTCTCACGTACTCACTCCGTAAAATACTGACGCTTAGTCGGTGGCTCTCAGCATCGGATACCGACGCAAAAATCACTCTTTAGCGTCTGTACAGGACACACCGCGCAGAGCAGCAGCTCGGCCGCGGCGCTGTAAGATGACGTAGTATTAAGAGCGACAACGGTAGCGAGTAGTATGAAAGAATCAGAGAGGTTGGTTGGGGTGGTGGATGGGTCAAGCAACACAGGACTTTCACAAGAGACCGGGGTTTGTGTCGCGTTCTTGTCCCGCATGTCACTCAAACGTACATTTTGTAACCCCACCCACAATCTTTTCCTAAACCTAACTGTCCCGTTCTCGTGCCGCATGTCAGTTAAACGTATATCTGGACCTAGAGCTTCAAAATGTGACGCCAAGAGTCCCAACCAAGCGCATCTTAATATGACGCCAAAGGGCTAGATGTGAGTCCCAAGAGCTTCAAAGATTGACGCCGATAGTCCCGACCCAGAGCGTCAAAAAGTGACACCAAGTGCATCTAAATATGACACTAAAAGAGACTTTTTGCGTCTATAACAAACGCCAAAAGTACCTGACCAAGCATCGCTTTTTAACGCAATGGGAGTTAGAATGCGTTGTTATAGACCACAAAGAGAGTAGGAAACGGGCAGATGGAGAAAAAGCTGGAAAGTGATCTAAAAAAAAAAAAAAAAAAAATCCCATGAAGCCGGGTGATAAAAGCTGGAAACGGATGAGAAAAGGTGGGTGCATGGCTACGAATATGAAATGAACTCTTTGGGTGAGCTGCAAGTTACAAAACCTGACATAATATTTTTTGGGAACTCGATAGTCTATAAACGGTGTTACACAGAGAAGCAAAACTCAGGCAATAAGAACACAAAGCCTGATTAGAGCTAAAATGTATAGTGCATCTTTGTGGAGCTGCACTCAGATAATAACTATCTAAACACTGTCTTAGCTAAAAGATAATTGCCCTGTTAGGCCTGAGAGCATACGCAGAGTTTGCGTAGGGGCAGGGGATGAATATATCTTCAACTGTGTTTAACATAAAACGTATTTTCTTATTCATTAAGAGCAAGCCGTTTACTAAGCAATATGCGTCTGAAGAGAAGCACTCAGACCATCAAGAACGAGAACCTGTAAAAATCTGTAAAGACGCCTTTTCTTTAAATTGCAGGTCAAGTGCTCCTCCAGGAGCTGAATCCATTAATGTATTATACAAGAGGCACTCCAAAACACAGGCAAACATAGCGGTTTTGGGGGGAAAGTCTTAATATCTAACTTCCAGGACATATTGGATGGAAGCACATAGAAAACAAATTATTTGGCTGTGTGTGCGTACAGAAATGAAATCATAGCCACTGGCAAGGTCTATATGATTGGTACATGTTGGCCTCATTAAACTGTAATTAACCTGAAATGTGCCTTTGGAGATACTCAAAAATGATTACGGCCCTTCATTTCAAATTACCTTGTGCTTTTACTCAGTAATGACAAACAAACTTTGTGCAAGAGACATTTTGATGGGAGGATGTTGGGTCTTTCCTCCCAAAGTGAGACATATAAATGAAAGGAAACATTTTCATTTCCGCTGTTGAGAAGGAAAATGAAAAGAACAACCTTCTTGACAAACTCCCAGAAGTGAGTCAGTAGTTTTTAGAGAACAACCACAGGACGTGTTATATCACCAGAGACGACACACAACTAGTGAAATACCTCCCTTATGCTGTAAAATGCAGAATGCAGATGGGGGAAAAGAATATATCATTGTTTGTTTGTTTCAAATTTGTTTATTAGGATAAACCCCTTGAGATGTACCATCTCGTTTTCGAGTGGGTCCCAACCTTGTGGAATTGTACAGTATAAGCAATTGCCTTTACTGGGAATTGTATAGTGCTGCAGGTATAGAATGAACTTGTTCCCTTGAGCAATGAGCTGACGGAGGCTGACATGTACACGGTTATTGATTTTAAAGGACCCGTCTATTCATGCATATAGGTGGCTGGGGGTTTAAAATGCCAACACGAAGAACCCTTTACACAGAAATACATCAAAAAGTCAGACTCTGGGATGGAAAAGCATCACAATGCATCAAACAGCTACCATAGTTTAGCAACTAGCATATGTGTGTATGCCCTCCACTGAAAGGGTAGCTTTGGTCCAGGATTCAGAGAACAAAGTTAGACAGACCCTTTGAACATGCTTTTAAATATTTCAGATAGCACTGATCAGATTAGGAATAAGAGCCAATCAAGGTTATATAGATCCTAGGTTGTAACCTCACACTAAATCAAAGTAATATGAGACAGACTTTGAACCTCGCATAGACCCATCCAGATGACCTTGGGATCACATTTGAAACGCTCCATTGTTATTGAACATGCGACAGAGATAGCACCGCCAATGACTGTTTGTAGTCTAATCAATGGCAGGCCTTTACCGGTTTCTCCTTTCTTTGACATAGATGTTTTTGTTACCGCAGATTAAAAAAAAGGTGGAGCAGACAGCAATGTTTGGCAAATCTCAAAAGGGATTTGAGGCTACAAATAAATGTGTTGTGTGATGTGTAATGTGTTGGGAAGGAAAGAGAAGGTCGATGTGTACTTTGCAGAGCTTGGAACTGAATATGAACCAGTTTGGAATTAGATTTGCGAAAACTGCCTCACTGGAAAGGTGTCCTGCATGAAGTAGCGGTTTGTAGAGATATTATGCTCTCGTATTCAGTAGGGTTGGGTATCATTTGGGTTTTTTTCCGATACCGGTGCTAAAACGATACTTTTAAAACAGTGCCGGTGCCTAAATGGTACCTGAACCAGTGCCTGAACCGAAATATATATAATATATTTATAATGTATATAATATAAAAAAAAGAATGGCGACATTAAAGAACGGCTTGTTTATTGCTAAGGCCATATGGTCAAAATTAAATGATCAATTAATAACGTATTAACAATAACTTAAAATTACTTATTTCACCAATAAATTGTTGGTAAACGACAAAAACAAGCACCAGATGGGAAAAGGGTATTTTACAATAACTTTGAATGCACCACAAGGCTGGCGAGTTTCAAGTAAATGCACCGTTTGTGTTGTTTTTCCGACAACGGCAGCTGTAAGACTGTACGTGTTGGAATCCTCTACAAGGAAATAGTCACATTTTATACCGCTTAACGTAAGCTGTCAGCATTTTAACCATTGTGTTTAACCCAGCTACTAGCTAACGGTAACGTAGCGTCCCGTGCAGCGATGCTTCTGAAAAAAAAAGTCAGGCACCAAAATTTTCGTCCTTATTCGGTCTTGTTACTAACGTTTACGTCGGAACCGGTGCCCTATTGGCACCGCGTTTCGGTACCCAACCCTAGTATTCAGCTACCGTAACTGTTGCTTCCACGGCCCAGCATCACATCATTAGCTTACTACATTGTTAGCCTGGGGTTGCTTGTTACGGGGGTCATCCCTATGTTCCTAGGGTCCAACTTTGAGTTTCAAATTATAGTTTAAAAGAGTAGACTTGCGATCATGGTTAGTACTTAGTACCATTCCAGAGCTAAGTCTTCTCAAAGTTATTCTGTTGCTCTTTTTCGTTTTAAGTTGGTCTAGCCTAGTGTTTTAACATTGTAAGAGATTGGCCTATCTTTGCAGATCAAAAAAAGCAAAAGAACGAACAGGAGGGGGACTTTTCAAATGCAGTTTGAATGGTAAAAATTCCTTTTAGCCACTGTATACAAGTCAAATATTTCGGTCTTGCCCACAAATTGGAGGGCGTAGGTTTCAAGTAGGGCTGGGCGATATGACCTAAAAATAAAATCCCAGATTTTTTCCAAAAAAATACGATTTAAGATTTGAATCGATTTTTTTCTCCCCCTACTTAAAATCAATCTGCAGATGACAAAGAAATTGTTCAAAACAAGTTTTAACTTTATTTTGTTTTGACTCACACACACACACACATGGGGCATGTATACCATTATGATTATTCATGCCAATTTTGTGGAAATATAAATTGGTTTGAGTGTTTTCCCTTTTTTTGGATGGGGGGGGGGGCTATATATTCAACAACAAACAAACGGATGCGTGAGATAAAGCTTTTCACACATACAGGTAATTCACTTCTCGTTCCTCGCTAAAAGTTCAAATCATTTTAACGTTATTGGGCAACCTTGCCCCTATTTTCACCTGTTGCTGAGTAACGTACATTAACATCCCATGGTCTCTTGAATGTAGCATACCTGTAGCAAGCTCCTTCGTAGTAACTAGCGGTAGAAACAAACGTCGAAGAGGAGCTCCGTGCTACAGAGCGGCGATTGCTAGTTGTTTAAGCCGCTACAGACCTCCATCACAGCTCGGTCGTATCAGCGGCATTTAGTAGATGTGTTGAGCCACAAAAGAGTTCCTCAACACCGCCTCTGGTGCCCCGCATGGTGGTCCTTTAGGTCAGCGGTAGCTGGTGGTTCAGTTATCCGAGAATAGGCGACTCTCAGCCAGGGACAGAGCACCGCGAGCTGCCGGTCATTTCGGCGGAGATTACGGATAAGTAAGTAATGAAACTACTAGTTAAGAAAAGAATTAATGTTAGTCCCTGTCGCTGCCATGTTGTTTGTGTATCTCTATGGCAAACGCGCGGGGGGAGGGCTGAGCCCGTTCGGAGCTATGGGAGCCCAGAGGGGAGCGTCGGCGGATGTTAAGGAGAAAATCGATTTTCATTTTAACAAAATCGACGTTAACTACACATTCGAGTTAATCGATAAAATCGATTTATCGCCCAGCCCTAGTTTCAAGGAGAATAGGCTATAAGCTGTAGGTGGGTGTTTTCATCATATTGACCCAGAGAAACACACAGTGAACATGTCATCTATTGTGCTGGAAAAAAAATCAAACACAGCTTGGGACAGGGTTTTCATATAACTCGTGAAACTAATGTTAGTTTAATTAGCCAGGCAGTTACCTACAGCTCATGAAATCTAGAAGCTAAAGCTAAATTTAGTGTACTTCTGTCTAAAATCAAGGACCCGTTTATAAAATAAGAATTTTAAATGCTAAACATGCCACAGTTATCATTGTAAACTGGGTTGTGCTAGGATGGATGAGTGATCTTGATTCTCATTTTGCTTTCCCAGAATTTGTCCCAGAGTGATGCCACAAAATATAAATATACTAATAGTTATTTTCAGTATTTGAGGACATACTCAAAGGAAGATAATGAGTTGCTAATGAACCCCATGATGGCAAAAAACAAATACGATGTGCCATAATCAACCAGTGAGGAGATAATTACTTATTCTTAATGAACAGTTCCTTGACCTAATTTACAGTCCTGGGAAAACACTTCAACAAATCCAGGCATCTCTTCAGAACAGTTTTATATCAGATCACGAGTTCTGATGTTTCATGTTGTGTAACTGATGAGCCCCTTATTGCAAAGCACATGTGTCCCTATCTTCACCATATCTTATATACAGTATGTCTGGCTCTAGGAAATCAAATCTGAAGTGATTGCATAACACGCATGACAGCCCCAAAGGTAAAGCTTGCAAGACAGAGTGAGAGGGAGGACTAAAGGAAGGGCCGGCTTTGAACTCGGCAATCTGCTGACCTTGGTTTTCGTGTAAAGACAAGCTGAAACACGAACAGACATTAATGGATAGTCTCACCAGAGTAACACTCCACTCTCTCTCCATCTATTTCACTCTCAGTTACTCTCCTTTTCGTGGCCTTGGCTAAAAAAAGTCATTTCCACTCCGAACACACAGTGAAAGTCTTAGCTTTAACAAGGCCCCTGAGAGTTTTAAGTCAGGGGCCTGAGGGGCCTCTGGAGCACTAGACCCCTCTGTATAACAACTGTATGCACAGTGTGTTCTACCAGATACTCACGGAGGTGCAAGTGGTGAGTAACATGAAATCAGAAAGGAAAAGCAGAACAGCAAAAGTTTCAGAAAAAGTGAATAAAGTAAGAAAACTATTTTACATCTTTGTATGGTTTGTGTATGGAATAGTTTGACATTTTAGGAAAAATGCTTATTTGTCATCCAAAATCAAAGACAAAATACCATTGTAGAGCTGGGCGACATGGAGAAAATCAAATATCACAATATTTTTGACCAAATACCTCAACATCGATATTGCTGCGATATTGGAGGGTTGATAAATGGTGCTTTCACAAAATATATACACAATACAATAACTAAGTGGGTAAAGGCAAATACTAAAAACAGTTACAACCGTCTGGGAAGTTCAGAAATTGACGTCACTTTACTGTAATGTAGCCTTTAAAACCAGGAAAAGACAACACTTATATTACAATATCCAAAATGTAAGATGATATCTAGCCTCATATATCGATATATATGGCGTCAGATTTATGTCATATCTTGCAAGCACTATAAAACATGATCCACAAGCAAATTATATCATTTCAGACGTGCAGATATTACTCTTCGCGCACCAATTCAACAATCGAGAATGTACAGGCAGCTGCAAGCGTAAAACAAAACATAGGGAAAGGGAAAGAATGGCACATGCATGTATAAAACTAAGCAGCACACGCACATAGCAGCCACAACGCGCCCGTGAGTGTCTGCTTTGCAAGCGATGGGAGGGCATTCATGCACTCGCAGGTAAAACTCTGGGGTGGAAACCAAGGGAGGCAGTGGCACTCCTATGATTGGTCACTTGCTTTCAACACGGTCACACCCACACACATCCTCGTCTTAAATCTGACACCATAGTTTTAATATCGATATATTGCCTAGCCCTTCATCATTTGTCCGTGCCCTCCAGAATGACCCATGTAAGTGTTTTCTGATCTGACTGACAGACATCCCCACATCATGATGTGACACCATTATCATTAGGTTTGGTTAGGTTTAGGTCCAAAAAAAAGCCAATTATTCATATCATGAAAGCATGGGAAACATGTCAAACATTGCCTTTTGAACATTTCAAAAATTGCCTTTTGTTAAGTATTAAAGCAACTTAAGTAATGTCTTCTTTTAAAGAGAATCATAAGCAACACTGTCATCTGCATAAAGATTACTCATTTGTAATCAGATTGAATTCGCTCGTCTAAATGAGATGGTGACATTGAGATGTTTTCTAAAAAGGCAGAGCCGTGACCTGTCTGCAAATCACTGACTCTGTGAAAGAACTGCTCCAGGGAACAGAAGATCATGCCTGCCAATTGCTGAATATGTACTATACTGGCAGTTTCACACCTAGAAAACTACAGTAATGTTCCAAAAATTTTAATGAAATGAGATGTTTAATCAGCTTGAGGCTGTGGAGAAATTGCTGCTAATCAATAGAGCTCCAGCTAATTATATATTCATTACTGTATTCAGCATTGATTAAAAGTTTCTCCCCGACTTGTCAAGTGTGGATTTTATCAGGGCAACACTTGGTGCCCTTTTTTCTGTGTTCTGAAAACGCCATTAGCTATAATTATGAATCCCAACTGTTAACATATCGATTCTCTTTCTTAATTAGAAATGTTATAAACCCCATAAAGACACGGCTCACCATTATTTTTGGCATAGATATGGCTGATTGAACAGAATAAATCAATGCGTGTTTGAGTGATTTTCATGACGGCGCTCGTGGTTGTCAGGGGCAACCAAGTAGCTCACAATACGGCATAAGAGGCAGTGGAGGGAGAATGAAACTCTTGCATGGTCCGAAGGAAGGGGTTTTGTCTGTCACGTATGCTGTCTTCTTTGGAAAATAATGAACATATGTTATATATTTTGTAACTCAAAACTCTGATGTTAATAATATCAAGGGTACCACTTTCAATGAAACCGTCCACATCAACTCCCCCGCTCCTCTCCTGACTGTCTGTTGCTCGTCTCTCAGCTCTCTCTCTCTCATTTATAAGTAAGATGTCTGCTAACTGACATGGTAAGCATGTAAAATTGATGGGCTATTTTTATCCCAAAAGCAAAGCTTAAGAAAGGGGACAGAGTCCATTTATAAAATCCTCGCCTGAAGGTAAGGCTTTCAAGGGACAGATAATGTGAGTGATTCCTATAGGAGAGATTTGAGCAGCTATTTATTTATTAATTTATTTCAACTTTCTCTAGTTAAGAGTTGAACTTAAACTCAAGGCTTGCTTAGAAGTCAAGACAGAACTGCAAAGCTGCCTGCAGTCCTTTATTGCAAAGGCAATATATCTGGTCTTCCAAGACATTGGTTCAACCCACGTATAGGTTTTCAAGCTTTTTTTAAAATTTATAATTTCCCCTTTTCAAAACATACACTTCTTTAATACATAGCCTATTTAAATCCTCCAAATGAGCAAACATGTCTATTTTTCAGTTTTGACTTGTTTTCCAAACACTGGATGATGCAGTTTTTCTTTTTAGCTTCAACACACTTCGAAATATTGGACAATTATTACAAAAAGTTAAGATTACTTGCTTTTCAGTCATCAGTTTCAGTGTCAAAATGGACTGGGAGATTTTGAAAACTAATTATTTGATTCTATAAACGGGTTCATGCCCCTGGGTGTAATACGTTTCCTCACTAATATGAAACGTGGAAATAAACTACCCATACTCTCTCAGATTTACTGCTGGCGTGAAACTTAATCATATTATGTGTTATCACTGAAGTTTGGTGCCACCTCGAGACAGTTGCTTATGGGGCAGGTCATTTTTGATAAACAATTTTTAGTCACATGTCTAGCTAATGAAATTATCAACTCTACTTCTATGTTGTCCCTCATACGACCTTCTGTTTTCCCAAGACAGCATATTGGGTGACCAAATATTTATAAGCTTTCATAGCAGGGCTGAGATGTCAGTGCAATGACAGGAGGACGCTCTCTTTCATCTAGGTGGGAATGTACATAATGCTGGAGAAAGGACCATTGACCTTATCATCACTAGTACCAATACGACATTGTAAAAATACTCTATTACAAGTAAAAGTCCTGCATTGAAAACGTGTTAATTAAGCAAAGGTAAGTAGTAGGGGTGTTGAAATTAATCATAGCCTCGATGCATCACGATGCAGACCTAGACGATTCTGCATCGATGCAGTGACAGACCATAATCGATTATTGCCCAATGATGTTACTTGTTGATATTCTGGTCCCTGCTTTTTTTGTTTTTGCCTTTTGAGTGTTGTCTGCTGTGTGGAGACTCCGCTCCATTCAGAACGTGTCTTTTTTTTAAGAGCAGATACAATAAAAGACTGCTTGATTTCGTTGATGAAAACCATGTGTAGCAATATATAATAATGAGGTGGTGACGCATCGTGATGCATCGTGATATCGAATCAATTCAAATCGTTGGTTGACAATCGTAATCGAATCACAACGTGACAACAGTGAAGATTCACACCCCTAGTAAGTAGGCTATAAACAGGAAATTGTACTTAGGGCCTAAGTAACAAAAGTAAAAGTGCTCAATGCAAAAAAATGTCCCCTGTGACTGTGTGTGTGTGTGTGTGTGTGTGTGTGTGTGTATGTGTGTGTGTGTGTGTGTGTATATGTATGTATGTATGTATGTATATGTATATGTATGTATGTATGTATGTATGTATATATATATATACACACACACACACTAGATTATTATTACTGATGTATTAATGTGAAAGCAGGATTGTCGTTGGTTGAGGTGGAGCTCATTTTTAACTATTTTGTTTAAGGCTGCAACTAATGATTATTTTCAATATGGATAAATCTGCTGATCACCATTGATCGATTCCTTGGTTTATGAAAATTGTGAGAAAGAGCGCAAAGTGACACCATCACACAGCTTGCTTAATAAAATTATTTAAATAATTACAAAAGAGGCAAGTAGCAGCTGGGATTATGACTTACTTTACTAAAAACTTAGGCTACTTTTTGGTATTTTAAAAAAACTGTTGCCAATTCATTTTCTGCCAATCGATTAATCAACAACCATTTTAGCGCTCTGTACTGTCGGGCAGTTTAATCTATAATAAAGCATTATAAGCTCTTCATACCTTTTCTATGTCAAATTGTAATTTCTAAGTAAGTAACTACAGCTGTCAATTATAATATATGTAATATAATATAGTATATTATAAATATTGCTCTCTGAAATGTAGTGAAGTTGAATTATAGAGTGGCCTCAAATTTGTACTTAAACACAGTTGGGTTATTTGTCCTCCCCTGAGAGGCTATTATTAACGTTTCATTAACATTTATTCAAAACCAAAATCAATACAACACTCACTGTTTCCAGAATTTTAGGAAAGTCACAGTTACCAGACATTTCAACTGATCAAGTTAAACCACTTTTCTCTGTAGCTTCTCAGCCAAATAGCTTAATTTTGTCTTCATGGAACCCTACTGGGTCTGTTTACAGAGCAGCATCACACTGTATTGTCCTGGCAAAGCACATTACCGCAGTGTTAAAATGGCACTGTCAGTGGGCGCCAACACGCTACAGATCTGTAAGGCTGATCAATACACAAACATGCAGTCGGACTGCATTTGCACACGTGATTGATGTCGTTTTAATATCTGCATTTCAAATGTCTCTTTATCGTCCTGCCAACAGTATACGGCACATCCTCTCCCCAGGACAGCTGACAGCCAGCACTAAGAAGGATGTAATTTTCCCTGGTCTCCAACTCAAGTTTAAATGAGCCTGCTTGTCAGAAAACCAGACATTTTTAAACTATGTCCATTAAAAAATAAACTGTTTTGACTTCTCTGAAATGTCAAACGGAACTATTAAATAGAGTTTGATTATTTGAAATTACACTTCTTTGCAAATACAGTATTTAGTAAGACTAATTCAAGCATGAACAGTTTTAAGCAGGGTGAAAAGAAGCAGAGGGGGGTGGGATGTTTTTTTGATGAAGGGACCGTCATCTGGTGATGCCTGTAGCCGGCTCACAGTCACCTATTGGCGGCTAAACAGCTGCCGCTGGTAGCCGGCGTCCCGGAGCTCTGTAGCGGCTAAATACAACCAGCAACTGCTGCTCTGATTTTATCGTTCTATCGCACCATAGACTCTTCAAGTTACAGTGCTTTACTTAGTTTAAAATACTTATATTTTAGGTACATAATATATGGGCCATTGGTGAAGAAGCATTGATCACTTTGAAGGGGGGGGGATACATTTTGTCCCCACCGGGGATACAAATAATTCAGCAGAGGCAGGGATATATAGACCAGAAAGGGGGAAATCCTACGCATCCCTTCCGGCAAATCGCACCCTGATTTTAAGTACTGTATAGTCAAAAGAGTGCTGACAAGGTTACAACCAAGACTAATATGGGTTGTAGTTATAAATCATATGGTGGTTTATGTTGTGTTTTTAGTATGTTGTATGTTTTAGTAGCAACTCAGTTTACAGTCAGCATGTAGAAAGCGGTCACAAAAGGCCAACAAATCTCATTTACCAAAGATCAGAGACAGGTCAATCTGGCAATCGTACACTGGCCGCTATTTATACAAAGGGGCTTAATGAGGGACAGGTGTGGCTTGATGAGGTAATGAGGGACAGGTGTGGCTTGATGAGGTAATGAGGGACAGGTGTGCAAGCAGGAGTGAGAAGCTTAACGGGGATGATCGGTGGACAGATCAGGAAATGTACCCTCATGATGAGGCCAAAAGCAGGAAGGGAGGGACAGGAAATAGAGTGAGTACACTGTAAAAAGAGCTTAGCTGTATCAACTTAAAATAACGAGTGAACTAGTTGCATGAATTATTTTGAGTTTTAACAACTCTTTCTGGATTGTGCTGCCAACGTAACGATAAAAGTTCAGGGTACAAAAATAATTTGTACCTCCAACTAATTCCCACAGAACTAATATCAACTGGCAACTTGCAATTATAATAGTCAGAACAATGTTTCTAGTCCCTTGAACAAAAATATTTATTTTGTTGACACACCATGAAATAATAATAAATAATAATGTATCATGTAACTTTTCTTTTTCTTTTACAGTGTAGAGTTGTAAATATAACCTGTAGCAGCTAGCATGGCTACCAGCAGCAGTCCACAAAGTTTTTTTTATATATTAAAAAACATTTTATTTTTTGAGACAATTGCTCCCGGGCATGAAATTGACCTGCTTCTTTTATATGTACAGCATGTGCAAAAATGTGATCATGCTTACAAGAACCACCTTTTATGCAAATTATGC
Source organism: Sander lucioperca (assembly GCF_008315115.2). Lineage (NCBI taxonomy): Eukaryota > Metazoa > Chordata > Actinopteri > Perciformes > Percidae > Sander > Sander lucioperca. The sequence continues at coordinate 8,487,204 of NC_050195.1, read as the reverse complement.
TCAGTTAGATGCTTCTATTGTTGATTTCATCGTTTCAAGATTCTGCTACTTTGATGCACTTTTTATGAATGTCATAATCTCAGATTATGGGACTCTGAATGGCTAGCTTGTGCACATTTCTGCAAATGTATAGATTTTAAGAGTTTAAACTGATAAACATTGTTTATTTTATGCAGGCAATATGTTGACCCTTTCTTTCTCTGGCTGAAGTCCAATGAAATGGCCAACCCGTTCTCATTCCGAACTCGTAAAATAAGGACATTTGGACAGTGGCTGTCAGTGGCTGTCAGCGTCTGATGCGACGAAAAAGGCGTCTTTCAGCGTGTTTGTGTAACGCACTGGGGAGAGCAGCAGTTAGAGAGGATTTAGCGAGTAGTATGTAAGGGCAACTTTCCGTGTATGGAGGTTGGTTGGGGTGGTGGATGGGTCAAACAAACACAGGACTTTCACCCAGGAGAGCGGGGTTCGCGTCCCGCTTGTCACGCTTGCTATAGTCGCTTTTTTTCTTTCCTCCCGCATGTCACAGAACCGTACGCCCACCCACGACCCTTTCCTAAACCCAACCGTCCCGTTCTTCCCGCGTGTCATGGAACCGTAAGCCCACCCACGACCTCTCTTAACATAACTGTGTCAAAAGGGACGGCAATAGTCCCGACCAAGCGTGTTTACTTAAAGCGCTAAAGGAGACTTTTAGCGTCAATAAGAACGACAAAGGCACCTGACCAAGCGTCCATATTTGACGAGATGAGTGTGAGGTTGTGGGAGTGTGGTTCATTTTAAATTGTAGTGGTTTGTTTTTACTGATAAGCAATTACTTGACCGTTTGCAGCCGCCTTGGTTTGCTCACAGAAGCAGCTTGTGACCATAGTGCTGCATGACATCTAGTTACTCTCCGTTCAAATTCAGCTCATTAAAAGTACAGATTAGACAAAACGGAGGACACTCTGCAAGCAGGAGTTTAGTTCCAAATGAGCGCACTGTCTGCTTGTCCAAGTTTTATCGTCTTATAATAAGTGCCAAAGTTTCTGCTAAGTTCATTCATCATATCCCCTGCCGAGGGTCTTCTGCTTGATTTAAATGTTGAAGTGTTCTCACAAGAGTGCCAGCTTCCTCACCGTTACTGGATTATATTCGTTTGTGGTGGCTCGGCTTGAGTCACTGGAAGTTTTACTGTCACACATGAGGTGCTTCCAAGTGTGTGAGAAAACTTTTAACAGCTTGTCTTGGAGATGTGCAGCTGCAGTTTATTTACAACATGAGGTACATTTGGACAGCTCATATAACACTGTCGAGAATTTTTTTTTTTTATTTCTTTTTATTTAACCAGGTCGGCCATTGAGAACAGCTTCTCATTTGCAACGGCGACCTGGCCAAGAAAAGCGTAGGCGTGCAAGACAACAAATAGTTTCACATTCAATACAGTACAAGAATACAAAATGCTACATAAAGTGCAGAATAAGTGGGCATTGCAAATGCTGACACGTAGTGAGGTGTAAGTCAGTCGATGGATGTGTAATATATAAATAAACGCCCATGTGCAGAGACGCCTTCTTTGGGATGGCCTTGTACCAACAGAGGTCACCTATATGTCTGCATGTACTGTATGTGACCATTCTCGTTTCCGCCTCCTATGTTTTACTGTAGATGCAGTGAAAAACACATTCATATCTGTATCGCATCTTCTTGCTCCAGTCACATCAGGTTATTAACAACACATCTTTCATGATTCGTTATCTCTAACTCTTCACTGGGACGACTAATCTTTCAGTTTTGTTCCTTAGTGATGAACATCTGCCCGTCACCAGATGCAAGCTGGACAAACAGGTATTGGATGAGACTTCCCCTGTGGCAACATTTTTCTTCTTCTGTCTCGAAATGTATTGTGCAACTGTGGGGTTTTTTTTCCCCTTCTGTCTGTATCTTTGTAGTTCTTATTGACATCACACTGTCTGGGATGTGAATGTCATGAAAGATGAAAGGAACAATCAGCAGTTACTCATAATAATTATAGAAACTGATGTGAGTGTTGACTGATGCTTTTTTTCTGTTCTGGGCTACTGTAGAAACATGTTAGTGCAACATGGTGGAGTCCGTGGAAGAGGAGCCACTCCCTATATGAAGGGCTCATTCTAAGATGACAAAAACACGTTGATTCTTAGTGTAGTATTTTTCTGGCGATTGTACACTAATGATAACATAGTTACATAATATTCCATTTCTGCAAATAGATCCCCCTAAATCCTTCACACTGGTACTTTAACCGGAAGTACATTTACCAAACCAACCTGCTAGTCCTGATCCTTAAAGTGTTTTCAGATGCAAAACAGGAAAACACAGTTTGAAAACCCTTCCAATAAAGCATAAATCTCACCTTTGTGTCTCTTTTTGTTTTTGGAGTGTGGAATGGGCTCATTTCTGCCTCATGAGGCTGGAGGGAAAAAAAACACCCACTGGTACTTGACGGTTGAAGAGATCTGCATATGTAGTGGGTGTTTTTCCTCAAACAGCCACAAGTGGCAACAAAGAGCCCATTCCAATATCGTAAACGGACATATTTTTTAGTTTTACAAATGAAAAAAACGTTATGAATGAGGACTAACTGGTTGTCTTTTTCAAATGGACGTCTGGTTAACTTCTCCAACTCAGCAACTAGACTTTACAAACCCTAAATGACCCGTAACAATACAGTAGGTTTACAAGCTCTCATTTTCTTGTCTCTGAGCTGCGTGAAACTATGCAAACTTTGAATGCCACCCAACACATGTGAACACACGTTTTACATCTCTATGAATTTGAAAGGCCTGTAATAGCTGGAGGACAATAAGCTCACGTAAGCAAAACTTCCAATTCACAATTTGCAGAACAATACAGATCCTGCTGATTCAGTGACTCCCTTCAATCAACATTTGATTGAGAGGTTTGCCTCATTGATCTGAGACTTTTATTTCTGCTGATGCCGAGGAGTGCAAGTTATTAGCCATCCTGTTTGGTTTCAAATAGAACACCACTCTTCATGCAGGCTAGACTGCAGTTTAGAGTTTTTAATATAGCCACAATAGGCAGAGATGGAACGACACTGGTTACAGTATCAGTGTGTACTTCAAACGATCAAAGAAAGGAACAGAGAGTTCAGACTGACATATAGATATTAGAAAATTGATATCAAATAAAAGATATTTAGGGGCACACAGAAATAAAACCTACTTTGCCTGAGATTAGATTCCTTGTGTTTTACTGCCCTCCATTGTCACGTAAGTTTACACAGCCAGTAATTCAGACACGATTCCTTTATATACTGTCTCTATATCTAGGATAATAAGCCATGCTTGGAAGATGCACATTAAAACGACTCCTTACTGAAAGCAGTTTTGACCTTCACTATCGGGCCACTCGTTATTCACTACCACTTCTGTCTTCTAAGGCCAGCCACACATTTCTGTTGCGTGTCAGTTGCGTGGCGGCTGCGTGGATTTTTCTGTCTTTTCACACCAGAAACGTGTCTGACGCGGTGGTGCTGCTGCTAGCCTTGTCTGTACACATGTATGTTTCCCATTGATTTACTGCACTCAAGCAGTAGTATACTTCATGTTAAACATAAATATATACTGATTTGATTACAGCAGAGACAACGTCGGCAGTATTGACAACAAAATAGGCTACAGAATATTTCGTTCTGGATTGACAGGTGCAATATTTGAAAATCGATAATTATTTATTATTCTTTTTTTAAATTACATTTATATTGGCATTTATGTCAAAACCTAGAGACTTTCAAACATCAAAATGTCATTTATTGTGAACTCTACCTGCCGGACATGTTTTTGTTGCTCTATGTAAAAATATCTAATATCTATCTAAAAATATCATATTGGTCATACCAATATGATATTTCTTCTTATCACTTTTTTTATTTTCTCAATTCAACATAGTCACATATGATTTTGGATATGTCTGTATCCCCCCCCCACCCCCTTTTCCCCATTTGAAAAGCAATAAAAATGTTGATCACAAAACAAATGTCATTTATTAATATGTATTTGTGTCAAAATGACATATAAACATCTTTTTGTATTGTATTTGCCTGGAAATGCTTCCAACACGCTTGCGTGTCGCGTGAAAAATAGGCGTCGGTCCTATTTCTAGCTAGAAGATGGATACCCGAACCGAGCCGGGTCCCGATGGGTCCCAACGGTACCCGACGAGCCAGGCCGGGTTCGGACAGATATTTAGAAATGAGGTTCGGGTCGGGCTCGGTCACATCAGCGCGATAAAGCATTGAACATTTTAAATTTAAAAAAGCTTATTATGTAGGTGCGCGCCTGTGTTAACGTGCGCTTGTTGCCCGGTGTGCGCTGATGCGCTTATCTGTTGACATTTCCGAATGCCTTCCTACAGTTGCTTAATAAAAGCGGGCTTTCCACACAAACAAATGTATGTGTCATTAGTATGAGAACAAAGCCAGATTTTAACTGTGTTGGGCTCGGACATAAATATCTTGATGCCTGTGGGGCTCGGGCCGGGTTCGGTTACTGCTCTGTCTGACGCGGGCCGGGCTCAGACAGAAAAATGCTGCCCGAGCCACACTCTTACTTCTCAATAACAGAGAAAGGTATTCAAATTAGACCTCCAATATGGCTTACAAAAAAATCTAGCACCAAGAAGCTCTCTATCAAATTATTTCTTATGAGAGCTGAATACCAGTATTTATTCAGAAATACAGTAAATAGAAGTAATATCTCCACATCTCAGTGTGTCAAGTGTGTTGTGTGATGTAAGCCGAGATATTTTGCAATCTGAGGGCTGCAGGCTGCAATATCTCAGAATTAGTAATGTGAGTTCAGCTGAAAGCTTTAAATGTTATAGGCTGGGTGAAGTGCTGAAAAACAGAACAGATAGCACACTTTCCCACATCTGAAGTTACAATCTAAACCAGAGTAAAATTCTTTAAGTGCATATTTTAGGTAAAGTGCATGCAAGAATGTCTTTATTCCCTATCACCGGGGCTCAGATTGCGCCTTTGCTTTTGGGATATTTATATTAAGACAGACATCCAGCAGCATGACATGAACATCTGTAGTAGACTAGGTTGTAATGAGACGTTTTTTGGGGAGTAAATCTTCAGACCAGCTGGGAAACAGAGGGGGTAGTATTGAAGAAGCCAGAGCTCAACAACAAACAGCTGCTCAAGTGCCAATGATCACAAGCAGGTAGCCTGTGCTTTACATAGAGCTGGGCGATATGGAAAAAAATGAAATACATCGATGTCCATATTGCGGCAATATTGTAGGTTGGACTATTGGTGCTTTTTACAAAATATTTACATAATAAGAGTTTAGATAAATAATATATAGTCTCACTTTGCCAGACCTTCCTCCACAGCGCTGCAGAGGAGGGTCTGGCTAGTCCACACAGCTTTCCGGGATGGGAGAAAAACGTGCTCTGGTTTATTGGCATTTCTTTAAACCAATCACAATCGTCTTGGGCCGTGCTAAGCGCTGAGCGGTGCCACAGCGCCTCTGCAAAATAGCCTCAGGAAGGAACTTGTTTTGGTGGAACATGTGTACGTTCAAAAGCTCTTTAAGTCGTGCAACAGAAAACTCAGATTGGACAGATAGTCTAGCTAGCTGTCTGGATTTACCCTGCAGAGATCTGAGGAGCAGTTAACCATAGTCCTCAGAAATCCACCAGAGTTTAGAATGCCAACACAAAGAAAGTGGAAGGTAACGGACATCCGGCCGAAAAGGGTGACATCCGGCGGAATTTCCAGCGGCAACGGAGCACACCCAGAAGTGGAACGTTGTGGATATAGACTAACGTCGATATAATATTGATATATTGCAACCCTGAAGGTGCAAACTCCAGACAACAAGTAGTAAGTGCAAGTACATTAGCTTTAAATAAGCAAAACTACAAAGAGCCATATGAAAGTGCAGTTTCAAGAAATATATATACATTAGCAGCAGAAAGGTCCAGAAGGATGACGACGGATGAGAGAGAGGTTGCTCTAGCGATGTGAAGCTGCTCAGTGACAGCAAGGAGGGCAGTTTCTGTTGAGTGGCCAGCCTTGAAGCCAGACTGGTGGGGATCAAGAAGGTTGTTCAGGTGGAGATAGGTAGAGAGTTGATTATAAATGGCATGCTGGTAATGGCAAGAGATTTGGATAGAAATGGAAGAAGGGAGACGGGTCTGTAGTTATTTACCTCAGACGAGGTAAATAAGGTAAGGTTTTTTTGAGTAGTGGGGTTGCTCTTGCCTCTTTGAGGGCGTCGGGGAAACAGCCAGTTGACAAGGAGATGTTGATGAGATGGGTGAGGAAAAGAAGAAGGTCAGGATCGAAATACTGGAGAAGGTGAGAAGGGATAGGATCAAGGGGGCAGGTGGTTGGGCGGGCGGAGGTAATCAAAGTAAGAATTTGATTTGGAGATAGAGTAGAGTTTAGATTCTTGTCCCAAGCCCGAGCCCGACCCGAGCCCGACTGGACCTCGGGTCGGGCTCGGGCCGTTATTTTCCGCCGCATCCTCGGGCCGATCAAGCAATTTTTTTTTTTTTATCCATTACCTTATTATCCTATTTGGGTGGGGAGATAGCTATGCCATAATCAGAAATATTATAAATATATATAGGCTATATAAAAGTAACAAATGTGTACAAAAGTTAGGCTGCAGTTACAAAATGCAGCACGTGTCATGCGCGGAGCCTCTCGCACGCATCACACCGGGAGCTTGAAGATGTAAAGAAAAAAAGAAAAACAGGAGAATTAACTTTGAGCAAGTGTGGAGGAAAGTCGGAGGTATGGAAGCAGTTTAAACAAGTCGTGGGCAGTGACAACAATATGTTGTTCATCATTGTTTCTTTTTTTTACGTTTCTTCATTCGGATCCACTTTTACACAGTTTACATGCTTCGTCCTTGTTGTATTATTCTAAACAGATTTCTGCTGTTCAAACAACTCTGAACTGTAGTTGAGAACGTCAGATATAACGGCCCACGTATTAAAAAAGTGTCGGCTTTAAATCGGGCTCGGGCTCATAATTACAGTTAATGTGTCGGGCCGGGCTCGGACGCAACGTGCTCGGGCAGGTTCGGGCTTGATTTTTTGGGCCGATCTAAGCTCTAAGATAGAGGGGTAAAAGAGGAAAGAGTACTGGGTGTGATGGATGGTAAGATGATTTCAGGAAGTGTGGTGGAGAATGAAGAGTGTATGTCATCTATCGTTTTTACAAAGTAGTTGACAAAGTGGGTTGGTAGGAGGGAGGAGGGAGGAGGTGGACTGGGGGAAACTAGGAGGTTAGAGAAGATGGAAAACGTTTCTTGGGGTTGGAGAAAGAGGATAACATTTTGGTTTGATAAAAAGAGCTTTTTGCTGCAGAAATAGAGGCAGTGAAGGAGGAAAGAAGAGACTGATAGGTAAGCAGATCATCTGGGTAGGGGTGTCACGATACCAAAAATTCAGTAGTCGGTGCCAATACCAGTAAAATAACACGATTCTCAATGCCGATTTCGGTAAAAAAACAAAATTCCATGTACTTTAACTTGAAACATGAACTTCTTTATTAAAATATTTGACCTTTACACAATCACACATTAAAACGTGCTATAAAAATATTTTATATTCTGAATACAATGTTGTCAGTGTGTTAATGTTGGAGACCCGACCTGACCCTAGAAAGTTAACTAGCCGCAAGTTTGCGGTAAAATTAGTTGGGTTGTCGAGGTCAAAACACTATATGTAGCAGCTGTGAATCAAATAAACGTATTATAAATAAATGTTATGTCATTTTTTTACTCTTACACTGAATGTTTGCTGCTTCAATCCAGATGAGTATTGAAAAGTATTTTCCACGACTAAAAAAGGCACGTGTTGAGGATGAGGACCAGCCTGAACCGGAGGTATCAGTCTGAAACAGAGCTGAACAGTCCGACCAGTGTAATTAGTTATGTTATTAATTTGTTTACAATATTTTCAGGCTTCAACCAGTGCTGCTCAAGCAGAAAGACAGGGTCACTGGGAGAGAAAGAGATAGATTCGTTAGGCATTGAAGAAAGAGTAGGAGGAGGAGGACAGCATCCAACAGCGTGGATGCGTTATGGTAACAGCATGAAGTTCAAAAGAGAGTGGAGTGAACTGTGACAGTGGGTAGACAGAAAATCTCCACTTGGGGTTAATGAGCAGGCCTGTACCCCCGCCTCTTCCAGTGGGTCTGGGTGTGTGGGTGAAAGAGTAGGCGGAAGAGAGAGCAGCAGGGGTGGATGTGTTTGGTCGGTGTAATCCAGGTCTCAGTGAGAGCAAGGAAGTCAAGGGATTGCTGGCTGGCAAAGCCAGAGATGAACTCAGTCTTGCGAGTGGCAGACAGGCAGTTCCACAGGCCACCTGCGACAAGGTGTTGAGTGTGTGTGGAATGGGTGGGATAGGTAAGAGAGGTCGAGGTCGGATACACGGACAGGAATGGAGAAGCAGCACATTTCCAGATAAAGACACCGAGCAGTTTAAGTAAGATATGAAATATCAAGAAGATATCAAGCCCACTTAACCTCCCACTTAGCCTCCCACGAAGACTCCTGCGTAGACTCCTTTGTCTTTGTCCTCCGAGTCTTCGTCTGATGAGGCTGCCGCATCACGCAAATGCTAATATTAAATACAAGGAGGTGATTGGTGTTGGCTACAGACGAGGAGGCTCCACCCTAGCTAATCACACATTATATCACATATCAGCTCCTTCTAATCTGGGAACTCTGGTCGGTCGGCTTTTCTTCAAACAAAATGAAAGACTGCTGGTGTGACTTGCATGAAAAATGCTGGTCAGGTGTTAAACTAGAGAAACAACCCTCAGGAAGAGACCGACCTTTCCTTTGACCTGGATTAAATATTGATGGCCTGCGATAATAGAGGATAGAGCACAAATGTCCACGTCGCAGCACAGCGAGGGGAGTCAAATCTTTGTTAATGAACTTTAGAGAGGGGGTGGTATGTTTTTCCACGCCCCGATATGAGCCGAAGAGTGTCCATTTTGGAATGAAATGTTTTGCTGCATCTGTGTATTTCCTTCTCTCCTTCACCCTTCCCACACATCCATCGTTATGGTGAAAAAACTTGCACAGCTGCACTAAAAGTTAATCTTCAAATTGAATTAAAACTCCAGACGAGAAAAAAAAAAAAAAAAAAAAAGCTTCCCCCTTGACTGATGTGTGATTAGTTAGTAAAATCTGCAAGAAAATTTGTCAAGTGAGCCACAGTTCATCTGCATCTCAAGAAGCTGTGAATCTGACAGGATTTCAACAGCAGGACAAAAAGTATTCATGGGCATATATGAATAATATTCAAGGAAATTAGGATTAACAATTATGTAAATCAGTTGTTTTGGGTAGTTTTCTGCTTTTTTAAATTTTAACATAGTATTGTTTTAATTTAGTTGGCAGTGACCACAAATTTACAGAAACAGGAATGTACTGTATAGAATTGGGTCTTGTTAAAGTCCTCTATCTTTTTTCCCTGTATGAATATGAGTTGCTGTAATGGGATTAAAAAAGGTGGGTTTACACTGACATCTAGTGGAAGACATGATGATCTTGCAGAGTGCAGTATTTAAGCCAAATTATCTTTCTGTTTATGATGCCATCATTCAATACATGACATGACAAGTTGTATTAGATGCCTGTAATGCTGACATATTTAACATTGTGTTGAGTCATTTTCATTCTCCTTTGTTTAACCAGGTCAAAGTTGAAATCAAAAATCTTTTTCAAGAAAAACGTGGCGAAAAGGGCAGCATAACATCATTGCTACAAACAAAAGAGTTCTAGACAAATACTAAAAAGGTATTAACCAGAAAACAAGCACAAAACACAGAGTAGTCAACAGAAATGACAGCACAGCGGGTGCAGTGTATTTTAGCCAGACACTTCTTGAATCAACAGTAAAACATCAGCAAGGCAGACAACACAGAGATGTCAAAACAATAGAAACCTCAAAATCAGCAGCAGCCACAAACACACATAATACAGCTAACAAAGAGATTATGCAGTTTTTACACAACGCTACGTTGTCGAGCAACCATCACAACCACATCTGAAAGGACTTGTTGTACTCACCTGTCTGAACGTCATTCTGTGAGCTTTGAGCCCCGCGAAGTGCTCCCCAATCAGCTCCAGGTTCAACTTCTCTGCCCTACATTCTCAAAGCAAAATGTAGATAGCTAACAAGTCCATGAAAACCTCTCGGGCCTCACTGAGCTCCTCAAAGTTGTCACAAAAGTCCACACGCACCTCATTCAGGGTAAATGTTACTCAGTGAAAGCAAACGTCAACTTAAGACGATCCACCATGAGCATGTTAGCATTTAGCATGTTAGGCATTTTGCTAACATGCTCACGGTGCGTGGGTGTGGCACACCCACCATGCCCCTGTTGGTTGGTCACATGTGGGTGTGTTTGATTTGGGTCACTTAGTTGGCTTGGTGGTGCATTAAAGCAGTGATCAATTAACGTAGATGCTGGTGATTTATCTACTTTCTTTTTTTCCATTCTCACAGTTTATCAGGACTATTTCATGTGACTTTTGTTTTGTTTTACGCTGTTAAGGGATGTGAGTTGAAATTTAGCGTACACAAAGCTACACAAAAAAGTAACAACAGTAAAGTTATTCGTTAGTTCCACCTCTGGTAAAAAATAATAATTGCTAAATCAACCTGTGAATAAAAATACATACTTTTTTTTCTGAAATCATTAAATCCAACATGCAATAGCAGTAATAAGTAGTGTTGAAGTGGTCAATCAGTCAATCAATCAAATGTATTTAAAGTGCAAATCACCATTAAACATATATGTTCTCAGTGCACTTTATAATTAAAGCAAGACAGAAATAACAGACAGCAACAAAACAGCTGAACACAGCAGTAGTAATAAACAATACAAAACCAGCAACATAAGAGAATGAGTGAAAAAGGTTAGTTTGTGAAGGACGCAGAAAGGATGGTGTGTTATGGTTGGCTATAATATAATGAGTAGAGGTGGGTTTTCAATCTAGATTTAAAAATGTCAACTGAGTGAGGCCATTCCAAAGACGAGGGGCACGGTAGGAGAATGCTCTATATAACCAACTGATTTTTTTCTTTACTAGGGGAATGACCAGGAGACCAGCATAAAGGGAGCGGAGAGTGCGTGCCGGTGTATATGGTGTAATAAGCTCAGATAAATAAGTCCATGCAGGGCCTTATATGTTAAAAGAAGAACCTTAAAATCAGCTCTAGCTTGCTCTGGGAGCCAGTGAAGAGAGGCCAGAACAGGTGTTATGGGATCATATTTTCTAGTTTTTGTCAAGATTCCGGCTGCAGTGTTCTGAGCAAGTTGAATGCCTCTAGTATAGTGGCACAATTTGGAAGACCAGAAAAAAGGACATTGTCGTAATCAAGCCGGGAAGACACAAATACATGGATACAGTTGCGGCATCACAAAATGGTAACCCTTCCTTTTGCAAAACACTTGACTTGCACATTGGATGGAGCTAACAATATACTGATATAGTATCGATAAAGCATTATTATCACACCAACCAAGGAAATACAGGCGGTTTGATGTGCTATCTTGGCTATGCATGAACAAAACTGACAAATAAATGTACAGGAGGTTATCCTATAAAGTAAAACTGGTACTTATGTTTGGGGTAAGTTACAAAACGTGAGTTAGACCAAAGGTGTTCATAACATACCAATATTAGGAGCATGTTTTACAGCTGGGGAGTCTGAGGACATAAAACAGATGTAATGTGTCATTTTCTGTAACTTTTGAAACTTGCCATCAAATTCAAAATCATGCTTATAAGCAATGCTCATAACATTAGGAAAGGTTCTGAAGTATCAAGCTGAAAAAATGTTCAGTATATTTTTTTGTAGCTGTGCGCCCAGAGCATTAGGGTTAACAACAATATAGTCACAATGATTATTATTATTAGGAAGAATTCAAATAGTTGCATCTGCATGACCTCTCTGCCTCTATTATTCACACAGCGTGCTATCTTATTTGGTTCACATTAGAGGTCACGCTGCTCCGAGATTTGAACTCATGTAAAACTTTTAATAGCTAACTGCTGCCAGCCTCCAGGGCCCGGCCTTCACGGGCTGTTATGAACTGGCGCTGGGTGGGGGTGAGACGCTCTGCTGAAGGGTTACACAATGCGGCGACAGGAGGGGAGTCTGCTGGGATCATAATTGGTGGGTTTCCATTAAACAGGTTTGATTAAAGATGCAGAGATGTCATGTACATGTGAAACTCTGGTTTAAAAAAAGACAAACTGGACAGGTAATGATTAGAAGTTTTATTATCTCCTCTTTCATGGCATGCACTAATCTTGCACTAGGACATTTAGCACAATGTGTCCTCACTCTTAATCATGCTACGCAATAAAATAATCTCAAATATAAGAACACTCTAACAACTCTGAGTATCTTCAACACTGTGCTGTAGCGAAATAAAGCATTATCTCACATTAAAGGAGGAATACAAAAAACGATTTTGTATTAACATTGAGCAGTTGAGCTTTGGCGTGTGCAATTTTTTTTTTCCTTCAATCCAACCTGTCTCAACTAAAGGTAGTGCCCGGAGTGCTTTGGGATTCGGACTCCTTAGTGAAAATATATGGAGGCAATAGTCAGTGGAGCATTGTAAACACACTGGAAATATTTTCATTTTCCCATTTATGTCTGTGTAAAAAAAAGAAATATACTAAAAGACAGCAAAATAGCCTCACAAAAATCTATAAAATGTTGACAGCGGTTTGTTTTTGGCTACTAATTAAATGCAATTTTTTTGTCTTTAACATGTCATAATATAAAAAACACTGTTACCATCACATTTGATTACAGTAATAATTCTAAAAGCTTTGAAACAAGCTATAGTCTGCACAAACACAGAGTCACAGCTGTAACAGTAAAATAATTCATTTTTTTAGTCAGAAACACACCTAATGTACACTTCCCACTGCTAACAAAGTCTCTTACATTATTTCTGTGTTAATATATTCTACCGTTAATGTAGAAAAGGCATCAAGTCACACTTGCATTCAAGCAGTAATCATAATCATCCTCGCTAAAGGTACTTCAGCCTCACTTCTTCCGTCCTTCATTACACCAATAAAACCTTGTGCAACACTGAGGATTTTCGTGAGCATTCACTCCTGTGATTATTTTCTCTGTTTACTCGGGCTGCAGGAGATCACTAATCTCTGGCCGTGTCCTCTCGGCTCTCTCAGAGTAGATAATTATTGTAACCACAAATGGATGCTTGACACAGCTGTCAGGCCTCGCCTTACAGTGACAGAGTTTGTCTGTGAATCTCGTTGAGGTGAGCGTCGCTGTTGGATCCGTCATATACTCCGCTGTCCCAAAACACAGAGCCTATGGGAGACCAACACATCATAAGATATTATGATATATTTGTATAAAAATGCAGGCCAGACATTGCAAATTGTGACCTGTGAACATACCGCTGCTATTGGTGGCATTGCTGATGACGGAGGAGCTTCGGGAGGTGAAGTGGGGAGCTGAGATGGTTGCTGTGGTAACCGACATATTTCTGTTGTTCTGGGTGGCCGTCCGACTCCAATCTGCAGAAAAGTGTTTATGACAAGCCTATGTTAGTTTGTCAATTTAAATATAAGTTTTCATCAGGCGAGATCTGGACGTAAAAGGAGCATCTTTTTTTCTGATTCATAATATTTATTTATGCACATTTATTCACAATGGACATCAGACATAATAATATCTCCAGAAAGTGTAAGTCATATGTGTATCATGTCTGTGTGTTCAGATTTGACAAAGTTATGATTCTGAGAAGGCGTGTGATTTTTGATGCAAATTGGGTCACTTAGCATGCAGTATCTTGTGTCATGTCTGTCCCTCCTCAGTCCTTTCCAGTTTGTAAACCCCTGCCCTAATCAGTCCAATCAAATTATCAGAGGTATAAGAACACAGTTAGGTGCCTACCTGAGTTCTCAGCCAATCGCAGACTCCCACAGCAAAGATAAGTTCTCCACTGTCTGCGGACATTCTCCTTCACAGCACAGTGGAAAACAAAGACAAGGAATCCTGCACAGGATATAATAGTAAATAATTAGCTTTTGGGATACATTTATATATTATGGTTTGGCTAATATGGATAAACCCATATTGGTTTTATCAGAAAAAGAGTTGTGTTTTTTACAATGTGGAGTAGAACCCAGTATATTCATAAGTCTCACCTTGCAGAGAGTTGAATATGGTGAAAAGGTAAACAAAGGGTAAGTAGAGGGGTCCCCAGGCAAACAGGGAGAACCCCCAAGTGAGGCCAAGCAGGATGATGAGGCCAGCGATGCTGCGCAGATCTGTCATCACTCCCCTGTTGGGAGGCTGGTTCTGGGGGTTCTGCTTCTTGATCCGGGACAGCTGGACCATAACCACGATGAAGACCAGCAGGCACAGGGCAAAGATCAGGAGGAAGTAGGCCACCACGCCCACATAGAAGGCGATATCATTACGCAGCCAACAGCTACAGGGGGATAGATAAAGACCCCAAATCGATATTTAACAACCGAAAAATAATGCATACTTGCTATCTTCTAGGTGGTTATTACGTGCCTATTAGGGGGTTGCAAGATACTTTTCTTGGATTTCAGGGAGGTTAGCAGAGTGTCACTAGTAGTACTAAGGTGTACTATGGTGTTTTGTGTGGTTCTATGGTATTCCCAGGTGGTGACTGAATGGCTACTGCATCTGATTTGCTTTTACTTTATATGTGATTTATGTGTGTCTGTGTGTTGTCAGCTGAATAGAGCTTTTTCACAGTGAATATTTTAACTTGAACGCTTAAAAAGCCTTTGTTATTGTTTCAGCATAGAGCACAGTAAAGCAGATTGTCTGTCTGGCCCTCCAGTGGCCAAATGTGTTAATGACAGGAATAATCAGGGGAAAAAAGATTTTGACTTATTCAAATTTACCTTTTTAATTATCTTGTAAAACGTGTAATGTACTGCATCTGAAACTGTATCAATAAAAAAAATGTATGTGTTCACAAAGGGTTATTAAGATTTAGGAGTAACTTACAAGTCGTCTGAAGTGCCATCTGTATATTTTCCATATGTGACCAGACCATAGTTGTTTTTGTCAACTGATATTACAACGATCACTACGATAAGCGGAAGGCCTGCAAAGACAAGGATGTTACTCAGCAGAACCATCTCAGTATGTCTTATAAATATATATACAGTATATACTTTAAATATATATTTATAAACATTTTGAGCATTTAGGAGCTGACCTACCCCAGCCTATCATCGAGAACTTGAGCATGTATCTGCTGAGATAGGGAGTGAACACCCGGACGATGCTCAGGTACATGTGCAGGGCTTCGAGCCCCGCCCAGGTAAACGATGTCAGCAGGAAGTAGTGCAGGAAGAAGGCGGTGCTAATGCACAGCCCAACTGCTGGGTAGAGCGCCAGCCAGCCGTCCAGCAAGAAGACCAGGTTGAGGAGGAGGAGGGATAGGCAGAGCTGGACCAGGATCTTGGCAGGAATATCCCGCAGCAGTTTTCTGCAGGAGAAAGAGCTTGTTAGGATACTTGCAAAAAAATAAATTATATATATATTCATTTTAGCTTAATCATAAAGCTCAGATTTAAATAGTCATGGTTAAGACATAGATTCTTACTCAAATAAAAGATATGTCAGTAAGGTGAGAGCGAGGAAAATGGCAGAGATTCCACAGCCGATGTAGGTGATGAAAGTAAGAATTTGCGCCTGTTTACGGTCAATTATTCCCTCTCTGGACAAATCCTGTATTCAGAACAGGGTACACACACAAAGATAGAGTGAATACATATTGTACAACAGCAGGCTGTACACCTTATAATTTCTCACTTTAATCATGTAGAATAAGACAGTCAGATCATTTGTTTTGCCTCCTTAACTGGTAATTTAAGTTGTTCATTTAATTCCTAATATACATGTTGTAATTGCCATTTGAAGCACTTTATTGGTACTGTTATGGTCAATGTATCACACACATATAAACAAATGTGCACACAAACCAGCAGAATTGCAAAGGATGTGAGATGGTTGCAGCTGCAGGTTGTTTCTTCCTGTGTGGAATTGACAACAAAGCAGCCTGCAGAGCCCCAGCCTCCTCCACCAGCTGAACAAGAGAAACACAACAAACAGGGGCATGAATACATGGGGAAGTTTAAAGGTGCAATATGTAATATATTTACTGTAATAAATCCAGAAATGACCCCAATGTGTCATCAGATATTGAGGAAACATGCTAAGTTGAAATACTATCTTTTCTGACAACAATGCTGATGCCAGTATTTTCTCCTTTTGAAATTTCGGTTCCGTGACGGAATTTCTGTTTGTGTTTTGTTTGTGTGTGTTGTTATCAACTGCCCAGTTTGACAGCCAGGCCGGGTTGCCAGATATACCTGTAAATACGTAAAGCCAGCGTGCTACAGCTGTAATGTTAGTACAGCCATGGAAGCAGCAAACAAACGAACGGGATCAACGGAGATAGATTGTACCCGACCTAAAAAAAACTGGCATGTTTCTAACAGTTGCGTGACCAGAGACGTAACAAACCCGTCTGGGTAAATATTGGAGATGTATTTAAAAGATGGAGACAGCTTAGAGCCCAAAAGGACGCTGAGTTGGCTAATTTCCTCCTGAACAGGTAAGTATTAGCTTTAGGCTAATTTATTACGGCTACAAAGGAACAGGCATTTTATTTAAACATTCGTGTATTCACATTGAATTATATAGCTAGAGTACCCGAGTTGGTTACTCGCAAAAGCAAATTGAGACACAGCCAGTAAAGTGATCCCGACTGGTCCTGGCTAACGCCGCCATGCTAACCCTGCTAACCCTGCTAACTGCTAGCTAACGTTACTGGAGGACCAGGCAAGCAGCCATGGCTGTTTACAACGTGTGGCCTGTTCTGCGGCCGTAGCCGACAACAGTAGGTTATTTTAAGCCAAGAGAGGGGGGCTGTAAATTGGGAAGAGAGGACCGTGAGTTTGCAGTGTGTTTAGCGATTGTTGCCATAATTCTAAGCCAATAAAGTGTATTCAGTCAGGTGGAGAGGATGGCAAGGTAGTGTTATTTTTAGTGGTTCCTACTGTAATTCTAAGCCTAGGAAGTGTGTCTGTCCGTCGGATGGAGAGGACGGCAAGGTTGTTGTGTTTTTAGCGGTTCCTACCCTGATTCTAAGCCAAAAAAGTGTGTCTGTCAGTTGGGTACAGAGCTCAGCGTGAGCACGGGCTTTTATGACTGTCAATATAGCCAGCATCTAACGTTAGCTACTCTGCTGTGCTATGGACTAATGTCTGGCTATGCGAGAAAAACCTCTAGCAACATTGTTGTGGATGCTCCTTCAGCGCGCTTTGGAGGAGGGTCTGGCAAAGCGAGACTATGGATGCTGCGGTCTCAGCCTGGCAACCTCCGTGAACTTCGAGTTTGGGGAGCAGGGGGCGGGGGAGACGACTCTCTCCAGTATTTTGAATTTGTACTGCAGTAACTATTTTAAACACTAGCTGTCAGTATTACATATTGCACATTTAACCAAAT
Source organism: Sander lucioperca (assembly GCF_008315115.2). NCBI lineage: Eukaryota > Metazoa > Chordata > Actinopteri > Perciformes > Percidae > Sander > Sander lucioperca. The sequence goes on along the minus strand of NC_050195.1, from coordinate 8,469,624 downwards.
TAACCAACTCTATTTGGCATGCATGCACGCACTCACCATTCCGAGTAAAGTCCCAAAATGCACAGGAGGCTGCATAGTTTGCCTGTGAACAAATCAGAAGACGAAAAGCTTAACAGAGGAACTTTGAGTGATCTCAATCACTGAATTTTAACAATTCATTTTTATGTGTGTGCACACTTACATGTATAGGGTTGATGTTTCGGATGGTAAACTGAATGTTCTCACTCAGGTTGCTTATTGACAGATTGGTCACACTAGCGGCCAGGACTGGACTGACAAGGGTTTTGTTATCTAATGATGCATCCTGCAACAACAAAAAAACAGCTGTTTCCTTTTCTATAGAACCATACCTGGCTTAAAATTTAAAAAAAATGTTGAACTTGACTGAAAAAAGGTGCAAATGCTGTTTAAAAATCATTAAATGCAGCAATAAATACTTCCATATTCTGTGAAAAAATCTGTAAGAGATAACAATGAGATGATGCAAAAGTACCTGGAACAGGACAGATTTGGTGTAAAAGGTGAACTGGACCCTGTTGGCCTGCTTCTGCTGCTCAGGACTGAGCCCGGTGGTGAGGGAGGAGGGCAAGAATACAGACCCCAGAGCAGACCCTGACCTCTTGGACCGGGATTGACTGAGGGCACGGAGCTGGACACACCAAAAGTTAACAAATGGTTAATGGAAAGGTTTGGCAGTTCCTGTTTTCAGTATGTGTCTCTGCTCTTTATCTGTACGGCCGCTTTATGTCACAGTAGTTGCATTTGAAAACATTGGGGCTCATGCAAGAACCTCTCTTACATTTTACTTTGAGGTTTGCTCGTAAAAGTGTTCCACATCAGATTTACCAAAGTTGAATGAATGGCATCTGTTCATGAGTGGGTGCGCAATCATGAGATTGGAACATTATCTACTCCTCTAAAATTGCCATATAAGGCCACCTGTTCCTCTTTGTTTGTGGGAGAGTTTCATTAAACAAAAGTATTACCAAATAGTAAAAACAAAGATTTCACACCAATAACCTTCAAGTCAAGACACATGCCAATTAAATGTATAAAGTCTAAAAGAACAGTTTTCTGCCCTGTGTGGAATATCGTCTTAACATGACTCATACGACAGGTCGACAACACTCATGGATTTTTTATTTAAGAGAAAATTCCAAGTATGAGAAAATTAGTTTATGACAACAAAAAGGACCAGTGTGTAGGATTTAGTTGCATCTAGTGGTGAGGTTGCAGATTGCAACCAACTGACCAAGTGTGTAGTAGAAGCTACGGTGACCTTCAGGTAATTTAAAAAAGCTAAAGGCCCTCTCGAGAGCCAGCGTATGGTTTGTCCGTTCTGGGCTACTGTAGAAATATGGTGGTGCAACATCGCTATGTAGATATGAAGGACTCACGCTAACAAAAACATTACTCTTAGATTCAGGTAATTATACACCAATGAAAACATAATTATGAATACTATATTTAATTTCTACCAATAGATCCCAATGAATCCTACACCGTGTCTCTTTAAATCACTTGTATGTGCCACATACATAAGAACGAATTTGTTCGTATAAATGGTTCTTGCCCGAGGCCCATTGTGTCTCATGAAATTCAGTGAGACCAGATGGCTAAATTCAGTTGTGGGCTACCTGGACATTATCTGTGTTGAAAATGTCAACAGAAGTTGTTGGAAAGTTGGTCCCATCGATTGTCCTCACTGCCAGAACCAGAGAACCTGAAGAGAGGATCTCTCTGTCACCAGTGACAACCAGCTTAAGACCCATATCATCTACCAGGTGAACCAGCCTGTCAACAGGACAGAAGACAAAACATTTAAAAACAAAAACAAAAAAAACATCAAAGGTAGGGATTTATGTGTCCATGTGGGTGAGGGTTGTGTGAATTGTACCTGTTAGCAGAGGCAGAGAGAGCCAGTGAGTCGGCCTTCATCAGGTTGCTAATTATGTTGACCGTCTTCTGTCCCACTGCCTGAGAGACTGTGGGGCCGTCCAGAAGCTTCTCTAACTTCCTTACCAACTGTGCCACCTGCAACATCCATCAAATGATGAAGTTTACTGTGAAGTTTTCCACAAAAGTAATTGTTGTATGCTAACATTTTTTCTTTTTTCTAATAGTTCCATAGATCAGAAGCTTCACCTGAAAGGAGTTCAGTTGAGACGCATCCTGTGTTTGATTCAGCAGCTCATTTGCTTGCTCTTCCCGGGCCGTTTGATTTGTAGTTGTCTCTGCGATGGTTGTGGAGGTACTTCCTGTGCCTTGGCAAAGAGTACAGAAAATTGTCAAGTCATATGAATTGATTATCCATGTATGGTGGTGTTTATATTGATAATAATGAGAATACATCAGAATATTATAGTGCTTTTTTAAGTCCTCAAAGACGCTTTACATAATGGGATACAAAATAAAAAAGCAGTAAACATTTTAATTGATATAAGACTAAGCTAAAAGCTAAGCTTTGATCAAAAAGCATTCCATCCATGCAGATTGAGGACCTTTACCAGTTAGAAATCTATTGTTATGATGCATTTATTACTGGACTCATGGACTGCAAAGTTTACCTCCTTTACATATAATTTTTACTTTAAAAACCTTTCAAAAGAGCAAGCCGTTTCAGCCAATTTGATCCACCACACTGAAAAGACTTTATTTGAGGCTTCAACCAAATTGCAAATGTTGAATTCTCAACTATACATACCAGGTTTTGTGGTGGTTGTGTTGGTGATCGTGGTGGTTTGGAGAGTTGTTGTTGAAGAAGTTGAGGTAACCTTTGCTGTAGTGGTGTTAATCTGGGCAGGAAGTGTACCATGCACAGTTGTAGTAGTTGTGGTGGAAGTTGTAGCTTCAAGGGAAGAGTTAGCTGCTGTAGTTGTCAAATTGACTTCTGGTCCTTTGGTTGTCAGGTTGAAGTCAGTGGTTAAACTGCTTGCAGTTGAGCTCAGGTTAAAGCTGATTCCTGCGGTTTGATTGAGATTGATCAATGGAGCAATTGTAGGTTTAGTGGTGTTGTCGACAACAGACGTCACATTGTCCGCAGTTGAGTTTTTTGTGGTTGTTGTTCCATTAACATGTTTAACAGTGGTAGACATTGTTGTGTTTTTATAAGGGGCCGTGGTGTTCTGTTGGGTTTCCCTGATGGGTGCAGTGGTTACGTTGTCTGTGGCAGTTTTGTTTTGAGAAACAGTAGTAGTGTTTATATTTTCAAGTGTTGTGTAATTCTTAGAGAGCGTAGTGACATTGATCACCATTGTGTGATTGGGTGAAGCTGTAAATGTGCTTATTGTTGCGTTACTTGTTGTAATTGTACCATTGTGTAAGTTCATATTGCTGTCAGCTGTGGTTATGTTGTACTCTGTTGTGTAATTGTTGGAGGGTGTTGTGTAATTCTTGGTCGCCATAGTTACATTATACACTACTGTGTGATTGGGAGAAGTCGTAAATGTGCTAACTGTTGTGTTAGTCGTAAATGTACTGTTTTCTTTTCCGTTTCTGTCGGCTGAAGTTACATTGTATGCTGTTGTGCCATTCAGAGAAGGTGTAATTGTAGTTACGTTGTACACTTTTGTGTGATTGGTTGAAGGTGGAACAGTAGTTACATTGTACACTTTTGTGTGATTGGTTGAAGGTGGAACTGTAGTTACATTGTACAATGTTGTATCATTTGTAGAAGGTGTAAATGCACCAACTGTAGTTACATTGTATGCTGTAGTATCATTTGTAGAAGGTTTAACCATAGTTACGTTGTGCTTTGTTGTGTGATTGGCAGAATGTGTAACTGTGTCAACCCTAGTTATATTGTACATGGTTGTATCATTTGGAGAAGATCTAATTGTAGTTACATTGTATGCTGTTGTGTCATTGGTTGAATGTGGAACTGTAGTTACATTGTACACTGTTGTGTGATTGGTAGAAGGTGTAAATCTGCCGGGTGTAGTTACGTTGTATGCTGTTGTGCCATTCAGAGAAGGTGTAATTGTAGTTACGTTGTACACTTTTGTGTGATTGGTTGAAGGTGGAACTGTAGTTACATTGTACAATGTTGTATTATTTGTAGAAGGTGTAAATGCACCGACTGTAGTTACATTGTATGCTGTTGTGTCATTGGTTGAATGTGGAACTGTAGTTACATTGTACACTGTTGTGTGATTGGTAGAAGGTGTAAATCTGCCGGGTGTAGTTACATTGTATGCTGTTGTGCCATTCAGAGAAGGTGTAATTGTAGTTACGTTGTACACTTTTGTGTGATTGGTTGAAGGTGGAACTGTAGTTACATTGTACAATGTTGTATTATTTGTAGAAGGTGTAAATGCACCGACTGTAGTTACATTGTATGCTGTAGTATCATTTGTAGAAGGTTCAACCATAGTTACATTGTACACTGTTGTGTGATTGGTAGAAGGTGTAAATCTGCCGGGTGTAGTTACGTTGTATGCTGTTGTGCCATTCAGAGAAGGTGTAATTGTAGTTACGTTGTACGCTTTTGTGTGATTGGTTGAAGGTGGAACTGTAGTTACATTGTACAATGTTGTATCATTTGTAGAAGGTGTAAATGTACCGACTGTAGTTACATTGTATGCTGTAGTATCATTTGTAGAAGGTTCAACCATACTTACGTTGTGCTTTGTTGTGTGATTGGCAGAATGTGTAACTGTGTCAACCCTAGTTATATTGTACATGGTTGTATCATTTGGAGAAGATCTAATTGTAGTTACATTGTATGCTGTTGTGTAATTGGTTGAATGTGGAACTGTAGTTACATTGTACACTGTTGTGTGATTGGTTCTAGATGGAACTGTAGTTACATTGTACAATGTTGTGTGATTGGTTGAATTTGGAACTGTAGTTACATTGTACACTGTCGTGTGATTGGTTGAAGGTGAAACTGTAGTTACATTGTACACTGTTGTGTGATTGTTAGAATATATAACTGTGCTGACTGTTGTTACGTTGTACTCTGCTGTTTGATTTGGAGACAATATAGTTGTGTTAAGCTTTGAAACAGTAAGAGCAGTAGCCATTTGTAGTGTTGAGTTGACAGAGGATAATGTTGTGAATTCCGTTGTGTTTTGGTGTGCTGCGGTTGTGTTTTGCAGTTTTGTATTTTCAGTGGGTGTCAACAAAGTTGTGTTATTAGATGAATGAGAAGAATAAGTTGTGTTTTGTACTATTGTACTGTTAGAGACAGTCACAGTCGTGTTTTGTGAGCTGGTTTGGAGGACAGGCTGTGCTGTTGAGGACTGTGTACTGTTAATTGTTGTGAGTGGAGTAGTCATGTTAGGCTGAGCTGTTCCTTGTGAGGCATTTGTCTTTTGAACTGTTGCAGTATTTTGAGCCACCGTAGTGTTGGTCACAGATGGTTTTAAGGCTTTAGGAGTTGTAGTGCTGTCGGTCAGATTGGAAGGTTGCGTCGTGCTTTGCTTGGTTGTGGAAGGCTCCGGAGGGCAGCTGTCAGTCAGAAGTACAGCAAGGCTCTCATTTGCCTCACTAAAAAAATAACACATAACAATATATTGTATGAAAATATTAGGCCAGTGCCATGTTCAATGGCAATTGTATTAATAATTAATTAATAAATAATGATTAATAATGAATTCATAATACGCTGAGAGTTAGATGAGTAGATCGATACCCCTCCCATGTCTGTATGCTAATTATGATGCTACCGCAGAAACAGAGGGAAACAGTTGGCCTGGTTCCATCCAAAGGTAACAAAATCTGGCAATTAACACCTCTAAAACTCACTAGTTAACTTCTTATATCACCAAACCAAATTATAAAAATGACCCTTACCCTATTTCCAGTATTTGTACTAAGCTAAGTACAAATACTTACTGCTGGTGATAACAAGTCATGTAGGACAGAGTCGTTTAATTCATCAGTAAGTAAACAATACAAATAAATCCTTTCTCCTGCTCATGTACAGTCAATTGTTTGTTTGTTGTTTGTGTTCATCTCTTAAAGAAAAACACACTTTAGAAAATGCTGCTTACAGGGTTAGGTAACATCCATCTGTCGTTGCATGCATTCTAGCAGCTACTTTTGTAATTTACATCACATTTTCCTCAGCCTGATTCATCTATAAACAGTTCAGTATGTGAGTTCATGAATTTTCCAGAATGGCTATGAAAATCAGACACCATGTGTGCCCAACATGCAAAAAGCCACCACCATACAAATGTTTTATAGATTTACCATTTAAGTAGAGTGGGGTCAGGTTGGCACACATCGGAGGTCAACAGGTCACTGGCAACCCACGTCAGGTTGGACATCAATAAAGTACTGACAGCCGAACCAGGAGGACCACAAACCACTGAGGACACACAGAGCATCGTCAATAATACATTAGTCTATATCCACAACGTTCCACTCCCAGGATTGTTCCGGTGCTGCTGGAAATTCCTAGCCTGGTCCTACCAGACTCTCGTACATTTCATTTGTACAGACCACTCTGAATCTACCATAACCAATCGCTAACGTTTGGTCGTGACGTATGTCATGCGCATGTGCAACAAGAGGAGACCAACAACAACTATCGGCTTATATTTAGCATTAGCATCGCTAGCATTAGCCTTAGCCAACTCCTTCACCACTAAAGGAGCGAGCTGGAAAATCTAACTTTTCCCGAACCCCGTGGGGAGGAGGGCCAAAACATCATGGCCACCAACACAACTCAGCAAAGATTGCTCTTGCTCGGGCTTTAACTTCTGGATATTCGGCAGCGTTGTCACAACGGACCGAATGGCTTCGCTCGCATCTTTCTAGTGCACATCCTCAACGTCATCGTTCTCAGCCACTCCCTCTGTTCGCTGATTGGACCTACAAATATTTGGCTGGAGAAAACCTAAGAATATACCACAAACCCAGACGGTTTACTGAAGGAAAATGAAAATTGAGCAGAAGTAAGTAGAAGGGCGGAGCCAGGCTAGGAAATTCCGCCAATGTCACTCTTTTTGGCCGAATGTCCGTTACCTTACGCTTTCTTTGTGTTGTAATTGTAAACTCTGGTTGATTTATGAAGACTATGGTCAACTGCTCCTCAGATCTTTGCAGGGTAAATCCAGACAGCTAGCTAGACTATCTGTCCAATCTGAGTTTTCTGTTGCACGACTAAAACAACTTTTGAACGTACACGTTCCACCAAAACAAGTTCCTTCCTGACGCTATTTTGCAGTGGCACCGTGGCTCCGTCCGGCACTTAGCACTGCCCAAGATGATTGTGTTTGGTTTAAAGAAATGCCAATAAACCAGAGCACGTTTTTCTCCCATCCCGGAATGCTGTGTGTGATTAGCCAGACCCTCCTCTGCAGCGCTGTGAGGTTTGTCAATCCGAGACTAAAAATACATTTACACAATAGATTTGTATAATGTCTAGTGATGGCAAAATGAAGCTTCGTCAAGCATTTTCTTTATTTTCTGAGCCTACTAGATGGCGCTCTCTGTTCATCAAAGGGTTGAGAATACACTGAATTGCAATGCCTTATAGTACAGATCCATTTTTGCGACACAACTGAAGCATGGTGTCGCGACGTCATACATCCATGGTTGATGCTCCACGCCCTTGACCAGCAGCTGATTGGACGAAAGCGTCACGTGGGTCTGACTACTTCTGAATTTCAAAACAACCATCATGGCGGCTCGTTGAGAATACAATCTCGTATTTTACGAAAATAGTTCACCGAAATGTGTTTCTGAAAACATTTTAAGCGAGAAATAGGCCATACAGTTGCTGAGTCTGTCTCATTTCAGATCGACAAAGGTCAGTTTGAAAGATTTTCGTCTACTTCTCCTGGATAGTCGCGTCACGTTCAACGGATTAATTCGCATAAAGATGGGCATCGGCAAGCTTTTTGGATGCGCAGCATTTTTTCAAATGCAGCGCCGCCTTCCCGGGATGCTTTGCGGGCGCGTTAAAGTCGCTTGACGTCACCCATAGGAATAAAGTGGAGCGCAGCGTGACAGAAGCGTCGCACGGACAAATGGATCAGCACCGTTAGGCCTTTCTCCTTAAACCAAGAGCGCCATCTAGTGGGCTCAGAAACCTATTGGTCACCATGCTCATGTGGGTGGGGCTTACCTGCCTCACAGAGTTTACAAAGCGGAAGTTAGGGAGACTGAGTAGACAGTCGGTTTTTGGAAGAGAGACAGGTGCTTCTGAATTTAGTGACGAAGATTTTCCCTTTTCCCCATCAAGTCATGTTAATGTTTTGTCTGCGTCTTAAATGTCTACAAATTAACTGTCAACTGAGTGTTGATGCTGATTAGTGCCGGACGAAGGAGTGAGCTGTTTGGAAGACGGAGCAAAGCGGCACCCCGGCTACAACGAGAGGGTACTTCACCTTTACCTTCAGCTTGGCAGGCTAGCGCTTAGCTCTGTAGTTTCATATGCATGGGCTAACAAAACTCTGGAAGCCCTAGATGTAAGATAGTATCAAGTTTTCCCCAGGGTTGTGCTAATTCCATGACAATATATAAACGAGGTTTCATAATAGGTAAAACACATAAACCTGCAGACTCACCCATGCGTGTAAGTGGCGTTTCACTTGTTATGCCACTGCTGTTGTTAATGACTTGTTGCAGAAGAATATTTAGGGCGCAACCATTGACAGGTCCAGACATCTCCAGTATCACCATGCAGCTGTACAACCTAGAGACCAGCAGCAAAGGGGTTAAAACAATCCATGTTCAGACATTGGCACAGGAATTTTAAGAAATAAAGTCATTGTCTGTTTACATAATAGACAACAGAAAGACACATATCTACCTCTGTGGTGTCCCGTGGCATTCCAGATGAGCACGCTGGATAAAGAAAATAATTGATGAAACATGACTAACAGCTCTAGATCAATGTGAGTAGACCAATGTAAGGTTAGGGTTAGTACCAAACTGTTATCTGCAGTAAGATTTACCTGGTAGACCTTTGAGATATCTTGGCACACTGACCTGGAAACAAAGAATTGCCCACATGTGTGAATTATCACCACAAAACCCTTTTATATTCAGTATTTACATGCAGGTAATCGGTTCAATAACTTCCCATGGTCTACATGTAGGAACTGTAAGTAATTCAAAGTGGATAGAGACTTACCCTGACATTGTGTTACATGCACGGGCTGCACTAAGTCCAGACAGCTGTTAAATAAGGTTAGGAAGTCAGTACATAGCATATATACAGTATATAATAGGAAGTATAGTTCAATCATATACTGCGCTGTACATACCAGTACTTTTAGGGAGTTAACATTAAAAGAGGCACTGTTAATATTGATTCTCATGGCAAAAAACTGGCCTAAAGAGAAAAAAACAAAGTAAAAGTTGTCAGGGGCAGTTTAGGACATAATTAAAACACCCATCTTCTGAGACACGTATGTGTCAGTTAAAGGAGTAGTTTAATATTTTGGGAAATACACATACACTTTTCTTATTTTCTTACAGAGAGAAGATCAATACTACTCTCATGTCTGTCAATTAAATATTAAGCTACAGCCTGGAGAGACGGTTAGCTTATCTTAGCACAAAGACTGAAGACAGTGGCAAACAGCTAGCTTGGCTCTGTACAAACGTCTACCAACAAGCACCTCTAAAGCTTACTACTTAATATCTTGTTGGTTTATTCAGTACAAAAAAACAAACAATTCAGCCAGGCTAGCTCTTTCCCCCTGTTTCCAGTCTTTGTGCTAAGCTAAACTTACCAACTGCTGGCTGTACCTTCATATTTAGCACACAAACATATGTTTGGTATCACGCTTCTCAGCTAACTCTCAGAGAGAAGGCCAATAAGCATATTTCCCAAAATGTCAAACTATTCCTTTAAAGTTTGAATAACATCCCATACAGTCAAAGTACACACTTATTTATCACATTTAGCAGCTGTGTGTGTGGGGGATATGAGCACATATAGCCTATATAAACAAATAACTGACATTGCAGTACAAACATATGCAGACAGGCAGGAAGACAATATTCTGGTTGTTTTCTTACTTGCAGAATTACAGAAAGCAGTGCAGTCACAAAAGCGAGGCGCTTCACCTAAGGCACAGACAAACACGGTTACAGCAGCAGAGGCATCCTGTTAAATATAATGAATGTTTTGACCTAGTATTAAAATCCGATCTGAGGGATCGGATCACAAGTCTGTGTTTTTGATACTCACTGCTGCAGGATTCTGTATTAGGTTGTGGAGCTGGGTTGGAATCGGGCTCTATGAGGGAGCTAAGTGAATAAACACTGATAAGATTCAGAGTGTGCACATGTACAGATATACGCTCAATCAGAAAAAAAACAAAGGTATTGCTCACCATGTAAGCATGGAGTGATTGTTTGCCTGACAGATTTCTTCCAGGGAGGATGTGGATGTACACCTCACAAATCCGCCACTGGAGGGCTCCACATCCCCACAAACATCTCGACCTGATGTGGACAACATCAACATGAGTAAGCTAATTATACTGTGTGTGTGTGTGTGTGTGTGTGTGTGTGTGTGTGTGTGTGTGTGTGTGCGCGCTTTTGGGGATTTATGTTAAGGGTAGGGTTAGGCATGTAGTTATGAGTCATGGTTTGGGGCAAGGGAATGAAGTATGTCAATGATGGCCCTCACGAGTAAAGAAACAAACAGGTTTTTGTGAGTGTGTGTATTGATATCTGTGTTTTGCATGTGTGCACAGGTATATATTTCCGTGCGGGTGTTGTGGGTATCCAAGTATACATTAAAACATGGCATAACCTTAGATTGACTGATTTTTAAAACAAAAACTAACAACAAATTAATTTCATGTTCTCCTATGCAGTTTAATTTTTTTTTTTAATCACTAATGTTTATAAATGCAGGCTTATCATTTTAACTATGACCAATTGAGAATCGCACAACATGTTTAGTTATATATGTGGCTATAATAATAATATAATTAAAAGGCTTAAAAAAAAGGACAAATTGAGTCTTTAAACAGTAGTGTGTTGTGTTTTTTTGTACGTTTGAAGATCACTTAAAATGTAAATGGACTGATTGAAAAATGCTCACCGACTCTCTCCACCTCTCCTATGATTCTGGCTTGTACTTGGTCACCAGCTTGCTGCAGTGCAGAGACTCCGACGCGCTGCAGTTCACACGCTGAGACAGCGTGGCTGAGCTGCAACAGCACATTGCAGGTTGTTTGTCTGGAAACAAAGTAGTCGCACCACTGTAAGGAGGTGAAATCTGAAGTATGGGTAGGAGTGAACACAAAATACCTACTGACATGCTGTTACCTTATGTTACTTTTTGCACTGCAGTTCACCTGTACTGCCTGCAAAGAGAGAGAGAGAGAGAGAGAGAGAGAGAGAGAGAGAGAGAGAGAGAGAGAGAGAGAGAGAGAGAGAGAGAAGTTATAGTCGTCTGCCTGCCTTGTAGAAGATATTTTATTCTGAAAAGTGAAAGGGTGTTGCCTGTTTCTGGGAAAGACTGACCTGAAGTTGTCTGTCACCCTGACAGAAATCTATAAAGCCTGTTACTCCATGTGTTCCATTACTGTGGCAACTAAATGCATTTGACACCTGAGTGAAATATGGAGAGACAGAGGCAGAACACATGCTGATACTGTGTGGGAGGTGACAGGAGCTAAACACATACAGTTTAGGCATCAGGACAGTGACAAATATTTTGGCATTTATAGTTTGCATCAGAACACATCCACATCAGATGAACTTTGTAGAATGTGTTGCCCTTTTTATACAGTTACCTGAATTTAGGACAAATCAAGTTAACTTAAAGCCACTGTGTGTTTTTATGTGATTATAATATATATCTTAAAAATTATTCAGATGAGTTTTTGTTCATGTAAAAAAAGAGACAACCCCAGGGGAAATTGTTTGATTTCAGCTATTCATTCTCAGCTATTCATGAAAGTCATTGTCAGCTCAGGTATGGTACACAGTATGCTATATATACGTCCTTAAGTACAGAGTCAACTGAAGCCAAAGAAAAAATCCTAATCCAATACTTGTTAATAGGTGGTTAGTGAATTACAGCTAGATTTGCAGTAAAATAAAAAGAACAGATAAAAAAAAAAAAATGAAAGTCAAGTGACTCTGTAAATCAAAATTATGGTCAAAATGTTGACTAACCACAAGTATTTTATTTATCAAATATTTTTATCATGACAAACCTTTTATCTATTTTTTATATTTATTCTTTCTTGGCAGAAATGGGCTTCCACAGTCATGACATCACTGAGCTTTGAAAAACAAATAGGTAACTATGAATCTTTGTACGAAATTTGAAAAATGATTGTAAATCTGCAACTATTCTGATAATTTATTCATTGTTTTGAGTCATTTTGTAAGAGAAAAATGACAACATTTTCTGGTTCCAGCTTCTCCAGCGGGAGGATTTGTGGGTTTTGTTTAGTCATCTACAATGGTAATCTGAGTGTGTTTGGGTTTTAGACTGTTGGTTGGACAAAACGAGACATTTGAAGATGTCATCTTAGACTCTGATGGGCATTTTTCACTATTTCATTACACTGTTTAAACAGAACGGTTAATTGATTACCGGTAATTGAGAAAATAACTGATAGATTGAAATCAGCAAAGTCAATTTTCACCTCTAGTTTAGCCTTAAGGACCTGTTTGGTGGAATTGTCTGTATAATAGAATCACTGTGCATCTACATTATCCTAAAATCGGTGGGGTAGTTGTGTATAAAAAGGGCTATGATTCCTTTACAGCTCATCTTAGACAGATCTTAACACCTTCAAACTCCTTTTAAAGCTTTAGTGCGTAACTTAAGATTATTTTTTTGGGCATCTTCAGCCTTTATTTTTGACAGGACAGATGAAGACGTGAAAGGGGAGAGAGAGGGGGAATGACATGCAGCAAAGGGCTGCAGGCCGGAAGTCGAACCCGGGCCCGCCGCGTCGAGGAGTAAACCTCTATACATGGGCACCCGCTCCACCAACCGAGCTATCCGGGCGCCCATGCGTAACTTTTTTATATTAATGAACGTCAGTTACATTCAAGCCATTGCGAAATGAGTTGATACAAAGCTCATTAAGACTATCAGCTCCACACAACTCTCTCTCTGTATTTCTCAGCATGGCTGTGTTTAGAAACTGGTGTCGTCCGGCGACTTTCGTGCGCAGAAATTCAAGTGAAGATAATTACCTCTTCTGAAAAGTTCATCATATTTTTTTTTAATCCTCCGTGTCCTCCTTGGCTACGTAGCAACTGCGTGGAGGAGGGGTGGGGGTGAAGCGCGATCACGGAAGGCTTGTGTGATGTGGACGCACCGACAGAATTGTTGTCATTACTTAGAATTCCTCATGAGGGGAGACAGAAACTACGTACTATAGCTTTAAGGCTGAAAGTCAGTAGCTACAACCTCAAATCCATAGTTTCATTTTTTTAAATGAAAAATGAAAACAATGGGCTGAAGTACAAAGTGAAAAACACATACAAACACATAAGCCCACTATGAAAAGGGATCTGATGCAACGTTTTAATACTGGAAACCGAGAGATGAATTGTAAAACGTCAGTAAGTTACAGTGCCATTGTTCACACATCATCCAGGTTCATACGGCAATGATGGCATACGGTTGACAGTCTAAATCGTAATGGTTCTCAGATACATCACAGGGTTGGAATGTTCTGCTCTTACAAACTAATTCGGCGCCGGCAAGACGTGTTTGTGACAAGTTGGCATTTAAAGCTATTAAGTGCATGACACGATGAAGGAGTGGAAAGCTGAAAGGTAAAACTAAACAACGTCGGATGGGGAGAAATTGTCACTCTCACCAAGTTGTGGACATCTTGCTCAGTCTTATTGTCGCCTTGGGCCTCAACACTTATGGACATCCAAAAGTAAGCATCTGCAGAAAAAAATGAAGCTGTTCAGGTCACAAATATGCCTAAATAAAACACTCTGATTGTACAAAAGGTGGATGTTTCTTACTGGTATTGGAACAGAGTTGGCTGATGTCACAATTTACTAATGTGGAACCTAAAAGAATAGAGGAAACAGATTTTTAAAACCATTAGGTTTAGGTATTGTTTATTCTGTACATCAGTAACACAATGTTACACAGAGTCTCTAATTATAAACCCACACAAATACGCAGCACATGTCTCAGACTAACCCGACGGGAGTGTTCTTCCAGGCGTGGTTTTTTTGACAAGCAGAGATGTGATTAGAGAAGTCTGGGTACTGGCTGACATCTGATAGGCCGAGCTGGCGCCAGACACAGGAACAGCAGTGAAAGGCAAAGCTGTGTTGGAAGCTGTGGTCTGGTTGACTGGAGTCAGTATGCTTAGTGGAATCCCATTTGTTGAGGGTGTAACAGATGAATTCTGGAAGTTGGATGGCTTTTTTCCCGTGCTGTGATTGGCTGATGGTGTGACAAATGGAGGCTCTGTTTGATTGCTGTTGACTGTAGTGCTACCAGGGGGTGTTGAAACTGAAAGTAAAATACAGACAGCAGCCATATCTTAAATAACATTCAGGTACAATTGTTTCCAAGACACAATATGAAGGATTCTGGTTTTAAATTGGATTTATCCTTTTTTTGTTTTGAATTTACTGATATATAATGTAATGATATCATAATCAACAGAACTGATGGACAAAACTATAAAAAGTAGACTCTAATTGAAAGTATATTTTACTTTGTATCATTTACAGACATTATAATGTGATAATAATTGATACAGATGATGGCCAAAACTTCACAATGCAGGGCAAAAATTGAAACTGTCCTTAAATCATTTACTGGCATTACTATATTGTCACAACTGTCAGAAATGATAGACTAAATAAAAAAAGGCTGTACTTTTTTTCTTTTTTTTATCATTAACTGACATAACGTGATTCAGCCTATACCGAACTTGGCACACAGTTATTGTCAGCATCACTCACCTGTGGCCTTAGACGTCTGGTTGCTCATGTGTGTGACAGGTGTAGCTATGACAGAACTCGTGGTAGTTGTTGTTGAAGGCACTTCTGATAAAAGAAAGGAGGATGTTAAGTCAATCAAAAAGAAGCACTGTAATTGAAATAATTAAAGGTGCACTATGAGTTCCTGCATGGTTTCAGCGCAATGTCATTTTTCTCTCAAATAGTAGGCATCTCTCCTTGACCCGCTAGCTGTCTGCCCCCTGAATACACCGTGAAAAAACCCGGTCTCGGGAGACAACACAGGGGTTGTAAACGTCAAACTAACACTAGAGGCACAGGCTGTTATGTGCATGCGCACTAACCCTCACCCCCTCCCCCAACCATCTTGGCGGTGATTGGCTGGAACGTGGTTTGTTGTATTTTGGTTCACAGCCTGCGCCTCTACTGTTTGTTTGACGTTTATGCCCCCTGTGTTGTCTCCCGAGACCGGTCTTTTTCACAGTGTATTCAGGGGGCAGGCGGCTAACGGATCAAGGAGAGATGCCTACGATTTCAGACAAAAATGAAATTGTGCTGAAACCATGCAGGAAGTCATAGCGCACCTTTAAAGGTGTTTTATAATTAGATATTATTGTCTTGCTCACCAAGTAGAGGTGAGAATGACCGTTCAAATCCAGTTGGGAGTGCTGAAACAGAGAATGTAAATTAAGGTTTTCCCTCCACACTCTGCAAGAGTCTAATCTAATCTAATCTCTTGTTGTCTAGGTGTCCCTAACTAGAAGGTACTTTTTCCCTACTAAAAATCTTTATATTAGTAGCATTTTGGTAAAATTACAAAGTTGTCTAACCTTTTTTTCTTCCTAACTCTACTGTACTGATCTTTTTGGCTATGACTTTCTTTAAAAGCATATTTACATTTCCAGAAGCCATATTGGTTAGCTAAAGGTCAAATAAAATACAAAATAAACATTTTAAAAGTGTGTTGTTTTGTTTGTTTTGTAACATGATCTGTGTTTTAATTTTCTTGTGTTTTAAAAAAAAAAAGAACAAACACAATTTTATGTTCTCGAATGCACAATAAAACTATTCTTTTCTCTTTGTGTGTACTCTATGTTCTCTTTACATACAGGCATATACAAATATACAACATGCATGTACGTGTGTCATTTTGTCACGTGAATACACACCATCAGTTACGCTTCTGTAAGCGCGTGCCCCACGCCTCAACTGTCTGCGGTCTACAAGACACATGAAAACATGCAACGTTCAACATCCAACATGCTCTAAGAACATGCACAACTACTGTGTGTAGAAAAGTGTTAGAGGTGAAGACACAAGTGAAGTGCCACGATTAAGTGTAACGTTCTGCATGCACTATTATTGCTTGAAATTATTTCATTTGAAAAGACAAATTTAATGTCTAGTCAGTTACATTTGTGAAAGAACAGGCTGAAGAGATCACTATAGTAATACATGAAATGCATGCTTAGTGACTTCTATATGACAAATTAAAAAACGTGCGTTGTTTTAGCTAGACTTAAAGGCTTTTACAATCATGATGAAAGGACAGAAAAGATTACACTGCATTCTGTTATGAATGCAATTAGTCAGGAAAGTCATCTATGCACAAGATCCCAGCTTGAACAACATCCACAATTAGGATAAGTTAGGTAAAGACAAGCTCATGCATGTCTCTCTCACCAACACACAGGAGGTTTGGGTCTCTCTGTGCAGCCCTGGGACTGGTCAAGCCCCAGGACTGAGCATTCCAGCCAATCACAGTGCCGTCCTCACAGAGGCCATGGTTGCCCAGATCTGGCCACATGCGGAACAGATACAACTCCACTTGCCCCAGTACGGCTCCGGGGGGTCGATCCCTGGGACGGCAGCCCAGCCACAGGGAGCCGTTTGGGGGGATGGCCCGAGCGATGACTGTCCTCTCTGCCACCATTTTCCCATCAACCTGAAACATTTACACAGCCTGTTTTGCTAACGTCGCCAATAAAGAGTTCAAAAGTTTGACTCCTGCTATTACTGGGCCTACACTGCCACAAAATTGATAGTTTTCGCCATCATTTGTACTCACTAAGTTAATTGCTAAGATCTGGGAAGGTGGAGACATTGCTAAAAAATGTATTTAGGGGGCCACGTTGCACTCAGACGATCATACAGGTTTTAAATAAACACTTGGCTTGGGCAAACTAATTTGACAAAGAGTAAAATTATTACCCTGCCTTGCTTTTTATTTTACCTTCAAATAAAGTGGACAATATGACTAAACTGTTAGCTTGTTTACAACCTGTCTGATCGTGTTTCTTGCCCTCTCAGGCTTTATAATGATGTCGCAACATTCCCAGACATCCACAATACTTTTGATGAGTACAATGTTATCATAACTGATAGAAATGATGGCCAAAACTACAAAAATAAGACCAATGTTGTTATAAATTGGAGGTATCCTTTTTTGTTGTGATTAGCTTGGCTACCTTAATGCCCAAATTGTAGGCTAAAGGTACTATATTTGGTCATTCAAAAATAAATAGTGTCCAAACTACAGGAAAAAAAGACAGAGGTTAAAAAAAAATTAGCATTAGCATTTTCTGACTAGCTTAGAATAGTGAGGGAATAGGTTTTGTCATAGCAGGACAGTATCTATTTTCATACACTTAACTGCACATACCAACCCAACCCATACCATTCCAAACCCCACCCACAATGTGTGGTATTCGCAAGATAAACTTATTGGTGTATAAACAATCTATTTTCAGCATACACTATTTGGCTTTGTTTTGTGTAAACCTCATGGCATACTCAGTGGTGGAAAGTAACTAAGTACATTCACTCAAGTATTAAAACTATGTACAAATTTGAGGTACTTCTACTCCACTGCAATTGAGAGGGAAATACTTTTTGCTCCACTACATTTACACATCAATCTATCAGCAATAATAATCCAATAATATGATATTTAAGGCTAATGTTCTGCAGTAACTACTTTTATTTTTGATACTTTAAGTACATTTTGCTAATAATACTTATGTGTTTTTCACCTCTGTAACATTTTCAATACAGGACTTTTACTTGTAATAGAGTATTTTCTTATTAATGTGGTATTGTTACTTTTACTTAAGTTAAGGATAATGTGTACTTACTTCCTAATTTCTAATTCCTTTCTCTACCACTGAGCATACTAGTATACTACAGGTATTACCTCCAGGCTAAAGGAGTTGCGCAATACGTCCCTCCTCAGACACACTCTATGCCAGTGTGTTGGGGACAGCCGCATAGGAAATCTGTGTCGGACCCTTAGCAGCCACCCATACAGTGCCTCATCATCTCCCTCCAGACCCAGCTCAGGTCCAGGTGCCAGGACCGAGCTGTAAGAGTAGGCCACCCAAGCTCCGGGGACCACCACACGGATGTCAACACATGAAGTCATCTGAAGGAGCAGCGGCATGGTGGCCCTGTCCTGCAGGGTCCAGTGGTCCTCACAGCCATTTAATACTGCCTTAGTGTCTCCCAGGAAATAGCCAAGTGCTGGAGAAGAAATGCAGATTTAAAAAAAAAAAAATGTAATTGCACCACAGAGCTGCACTGGAAGCAGAAATAGTGTAAATGGTTGAGTTGAACCTAAGAGCCAAACATCTTTAAACACTGACATATTATCACCATATGTTGATATGGAGAACGTGTTAGCAAACAGTTGCTTATTTACACACCCAGCAGATACGGTGCAACATTAGCATTCATCATGTTGGCCACTTGGTAAATCATCATCATAACCTTTATTTAAAGCAGCCATATTATGCTCATTTTCAGGTTCATAATTGTATTTTAAGGTTGTACCAGAATAGATTTACATGGTTTAATTTTCAAAAAACACCATATTTTTGTTGTACTGCACCGCTCTCTCTCACTGCTGCAGATCCTCTTTTCACCTGGTCTCTGTTTTAGCTACAGAGTGAGACCTCTTTTCTTCTTCTTCTTCTGTACTATCTTTGATTGCACTGCACATGCGCAGTAGCTCAGATGTAGATCATGTCAGCTAGCTAGCTCCATAGACAGTAAAAGAAAGGCTGACTTCGGTCAGTTACAAGGCAGGATTAGCTGGGAGACTTCTAAATGAGGGCGCACATGTAAGTAGTTCTTTTGTAGATTATGGTGAACTTGTGTGTGTTGTAGCAGTGCTTTGCTATTGAGAACGAGGTAGCATGCTAGCGTTAGCATGCTAGCGTTAGCATTAGCATGCTAACGCTACGAGCTAATGGTTGCAGTTAGCCTGCTCGTTTCGGCTTGTGACGTCACAAGCCGTGCCGATTTTGAACAGCTCACCCAGAGACTGAAGGCAGGACACATTCAGAAACCGTATCTCACTCTAAACAGCATGGATGGATTTTTTTCAAAGTTTGTATGTGTGTGGAAGCACCAGAGACACAACATAACACCCCAAATCCCAGAAAAAGTGATTTTTTCATAATATGGGCACTTTAAGAATCTCGGAAATCTTTGACGATTCCCTCATTTTCAATGATGCCAAGATACAAGACACATAAAACATGAAGCACGAAGCAAGTAAATAATACTCAATGAAAACAATCACACACAGAAGTGAAGTGATCTGAAATCCAATATTCAGTCTCTTTTAGCTTTAGCTAGCTAACGTTAATCGCTTCTTTTTTAAGATAAATGATAAAATAACTGTGATAATTCCCTGTGGGTTCATTAATACGATTGCACCTTTCACATTAAATATTGTCCTTTGATCCATTGTTAATATAAAACTATTGATTAATGCTACTTTAAAGAAAAGGGTTTAATCAAGCCATCAATGTCAGCTAGCGTAGCTGAGCTTTAAGCTCCAACTGAGCCCGCTAATGCACAACCCATTTTAGTTATTGAACAGTGATTCATTTGATCACATTGCCAAAATATTAAACGTCTTAATTAGACTTAAACAATGAATCCCTGAATAAAATAAGAAGAAGCTACTGTTTATTACTTTGATTTGTCTGTCTGTGATAGCAGTTTAGTTTCACACATGCTAGAAATGCTAACTGCTAGATCAATTCACAACACAAAATCAGTCACACACTATCACATAATCAGTTTTAGTTGTTTTAGTTATGTTGCCATTGTTGTGACATCAATTTTCTAGCCCAAAAAAAACAAAAATATCTAGCCCAAACGCATAGACTGTTAATATGGTAAACGTAGCCATTAGCATCCTCATTGTGAGTGTGTTAGCATGCAGAGATTAGCATTTAGCTCAAAGAAGCTAAGTACAGCCTCACATAGCTGCTAGTGTATCGCTGTAAACTCATATTTTTACTTTCATTACTGTTTTTGTGGATGATAGATTTCTTTAAAAGTCAGTGGTTTTGGACAAACATGCTAACAAAAGACACTACTATCACAACTGTAAAGAAGTGGCTAACAGAAGTGTGCTGTTTCAAGTTAAAAGCCTCTTCATCTGCAAAGAAATCCCATTTCCCTTAATTAAAATCAATATTTAAAACCCTCTATCTCCTACTTTTCTCATATGTGAGTTAGGCGTACCTTTGGGTGGAGTGGCTGTCATCAGTGAAAGCCAGATGACAAGAAGGAAATGATGTGTCCATCTCCACTGTCCTTCAAAGCAAAGGCCATGCATCCTCCTGGAAACATAAGGTGACATAGAGTCAAAGAATTTAAACATCTTCCTCTTCTTTTGGTTTTATTTGGGTAGAAGCCATTGCACTGGTTTGTGTCAGAGCTACTTCTCTATCATTTATTCATTGATGTCCCAAATATTAAAATTTCATTTCAAGCTTTGTGAGAACAACTTCCTATATTTCTGAAATGTTCTTCCCTTCCGTGCAGTCTGTTCCTAGATGTAGATATGATCACAGTGTATCATAGTTTCAGTTGTGGAAACTACACCAATATTATCCTTTACAGCTGGTAAACTAAAACCATCTAATATTATGGCCTTTGTCTACACTCACGAATTGACTGCAGGGCGGGAGTGGACACAGCAGATTGGGTTACACACCACTGCATTCACACCTTCATAAATTACAGGTTATTGTTGCATGTGGTGTCTTCATGTTGTTGATACACCTCACGTTATGTTTGTAAAATGGAGATAATACAGTATCCCACACTGCATAAAGTATTTTGTGACATAATTGCTCAAATAGCCTATACAAATTCAAAGCATCAGAAAGAGGAAAATACTAATATAACATGCTTTTGTTGGCTGTTTTTGTCTTTGTTTGAATGTAAAACTATGTAATCTGTTACCCTCATTCATAAAGAAGCTTTAATTGATATTTCATATAGTATTACCTTATAAGGTTGTTATGGAGATCTTGTTGACAAACAGTTGCATATTTACACATCCAGCAGACAGAAAGTGTCTTATTTTTATCCACAAGGCAAATGTAAGTTCAATACTCACTCTGCTTTTAGCTCTGTTTTGATCTCCACCAGCTCCTGAGGGAAATGTCTATCTTTTTAGCTCCTAAATGTTTCACTATGTTCACCAGCTAGTTGGAAACTTTCTCTAATTGCCGTTGAGTACTGGTAAGGGATCAAAACACTTAAGATTTGTGCGCTGGAAAACCAAAACAACGATCGTAAAAAAGCTAAAACGTTGAAGCTGAGGGGGGCTACAGAGTTGGGTGATACAAATTGTTGAGATATTCCTTACAAGCGACCCCTTTTAAATTACATATAATCTTTTGATCCAGTGTTCATATAAAAATATTCATAATTGCAGCTTTAATACTAGCCAAAATAGAGAGGCCATTTCCAAAGGCATCTTACCCTGGCATTGTCACTGCTCAATATGTAAAAAGAATAAAATCTATAAGTAGCCTAAGTAAGTCATCAGAACTGTGATGTAAATCCTTTCCCATCCACGCTAAGGCAGGCATATTACATACAATGCAAGATAAACTTCAGAACTCTACTAATAATCTTCAAAGCCTTAAATGGCTTGGTTTCACGTTCCGTTTCTGATCAGTTCACTAACTACAGTCTAGTTAGCCCTCTATGAAAACCCATTTTGGCCAAGAGAAGAAAAGACATGAAAAGGCATGATAAAAAATACACAAATGGTGAGATACTAAGCCAAACTTTTGACTTAAGAAGTCCAATTCTTAAATCTTATGATAATACATAAAAACAATTACTAAGTAAAAAATGTAATTTTAATTATATTGCAGTTTTTTTTTGTTGTTGTTTGCACTTTCTTTAAAATTTAATTTTTAGGGTGGCACCTATGGTTGCAGCTGATGCAGGATGCAGTGGTCTTGCTCGATGCCCTGCTGTGCCCTACTAAGCGCTGCAACGCCCCGCGACAACTATTATTTCTAGTCATAGTTCCACTATCTTTATTGTTATTATAACTGCCACTGTTCATCATTCCAACTGCTATAATTATTATGAATCATATCTATCTATGTCTGTATATCTGTATCAGTGTCTGTGTCCATAAATGCAGCGATAGATGCCGCCCACAAAGAGCCTGGGTCTGTCCGAAGTTTCTGCCTAAAAGGAAGTTTTTCGTCGCCACTATTGCACTAAATGCTTGCTCGTGGGAAATTGTTGGGTCTTTGTAAATTAAAGAGTGTGGTCTAGACCTACTCTATCTGTAAAGTGTCTTATGATCTGATACTATAAATAAAATTGAATTGAATTGAATTACATGTCACTTACTGCTTTATGCATTTTTAAATATAGCACATTGAAATGACCTGCTATACAATGTGCTATTTAAATAAAAATGTCTTGCCATGTAGAGAAAATGTATATTAATGATTAGCAATTACATTTTTTTTAAAACAATTTTTACATGTGGATAACATTTTTCAAATTGTCGATACACTAAGACACATTTTCCAGTCCTTTATTCTCGTCCTTGTTTTAATAAGCAAATATGAATAAAAACCAAGCAGCTATAACTCTCATGTACTCACGGTATTAGCTTTTTCTCTAATTGGCCCTTCAGATCTAAAAGTAGTTGGCTCAGTGGTGATTATGATGAGATGCTTTCACTATTTGTTCAAACATACTGTTCTTTTTCTGTGAAGTCCTATTTTCAATCTGCACATTAACGCAAATGACTAAATGGGCACACGTACATGTACACGTAATTGTTACAATGTACAACTGTAATACAGGGAGTGCATGCAAATACATAGAACCTTATTGAAAAAATGTTGATCTACAGGGTTTGCCGGCTGAAATATGTAGTGTGAGTGTAATTTGGTTAAATGATATGCACAGATACAATCTAATGATTACTTTTTTAGAAGTTTATCTGTCTAATAATGTTGATCCATATGATTCTTCACTTCACCGCAGTGTTGCTTTGTTTGTTCCCACACTGATATAGGCTACACTAATCTGAAAACTTTGAAACAAGATGGATTAAGAGATTAAAGCTTTTAGTGAGGATACATTGTTTGCTCTGACCCATGAGAAACAACATGTCTATTCTCTGGGTAAAACAAGTTTAATTGTAATTTCAAAAATTCAAATTGTACATTGCTGCATAAAGAAACCTAAACTGTCTCATCATACATGTGAAACTACATGTCTATGTATCTGTGAGGATGTGATTTAGTATATGTTCTGTGTCAGAAAAACAATCAGTAGCCTACCTGTTAAAGCTTCGGGGCAGAAGTCGCACTGTTGTTGTCATTCCTAATATCAAGTTCCCACAGGCTGACTTTATTCTTTGCAACTCTCATTGTTTCCTGTTCCTCTATTACAAATACCAAACCCTTTTTGTATGCGTAATCTACAAACTGTCAATACATTTTACAGACAAAATATTCAAATTATTATCAAGTTCTTCTCTGAAATTTTGATGTTCACATTTAGAAATTTGAGTAAAGGAATCTTTTATTTGCTTACCTGATGCTTTTCAAAAGCATCTGCAGAGTCTATGTAGGTTTACGGGTGTGAATGCATGTACATATTCACGTGTCTCTCCATGGTTCCCGTAATATCATTCATCCGTCAATCATGAGTCCAAAAACTGCCACCGTTGAAGTATCACAACTTGTCTCTGTGTTTTTCTTCTCTTGTGTTGCTTCCTCTTCTCTTCTCTTCTCTTCTCTTCTCTTCTCTTCTCTTCTCTTCTCTTCTCTGTCCTCAGGCGCCCTCCCTCGTATCTCCAGTATCCACCTGTCACTTACACAAGAGCATCGTCTGTAGCATTAGGTGTTTGTGTGTGTGCGTGAGTGTGTCGAGGTGCGTTCAGGAAATCAGAAATTTTGAAATGCGAGGAGACAGTAGACCAAATAATGAGACTCCCCCAGAGAAGAGAAGGAGGAGGGAAGAAATAATAAACCATGTTAAAGTGTCTGTATGCCTGCCTGCCTGCCTGCCTGTCTGTCTGTCTGTCTGTCTGTCTGTCTGTCTGTCTGTCTGTCTGCCTGCCTGCCTTTCTGTCTATCTGTCTGTCTGCTTGTCTTTTCTATCTCAGTATGACTGGAGGGCAGCAGCTGGTATTACAGGATGCAGGACCAGACAGTTCCTGGACAGGGTATTAGCCTTTATCTGGCGTGTCTATTTGTGTGTGTGTGTGTGTGTGTGTGTGTGTGTGTGTGTGTGTGTGTGTGTGTGTGTGTGGGTGTGCCCACAGAAAAGTATGCGTGTTGCAGCAAAATATAAAAAATAAAAAAGTTACACGGTAGGCTGAAGTATAGAATGTCGGATTCAGGTTGACAAACAGGTCAGACATCTTCCCTCGCTCTTTCTCTTTCTCTCCCTCTCTCATATACACACACACACACACACACACACACATACACACACACACACACACACACACACACACACACACACACACACACACACACACACACACACACACGGCTGGGCTGTGAATTTGAGAAATGGTATCTGATGTAAGACATAAAATGAATCCAAACAAGACAAGAGCAGCCTCAGGGCGACTCTTCAAATCACAGTGTCTTTACTTTTCTGTACTGTGTGTGTGTGTGTGTGTGTGTGTGTGTGTGTGTGTGGTAAGGAGACATCTAGATAATTAAGTAGTTGACCATTGGCCACAAGGGGGCAATAAAGTCTAAAGCGATTTTCTTCCAATACAGATCAAGTGTCAGCCTTTGTTCATTTTTACTGAGGGGTAACAAAACAGTATCAGATCAGTGGAGCAGAGCAGAACTGCAGCACGTTACTGCTCTTCTTCAGTGACACAGCACTTTTTAGGTGAGTTATTTGTCAGTATGTGTGTGTGTGTGTGTGTGTGTGTGTGTGTGTGTGTGTGTGTGTGTGTGTGAGCATAGTTCAAGCTCAAGTGAATCAAAACCCCACCGGCAAATCTTTTCTTGCTTTTCTCCTTTCTGCAATTATTCAAACTGAAAACTCCTCACAGCTTGGCAACAATGGCATTTTCAACTCCACGGAGGAGTTTACAGCATCTGCCTTTCCAGACTAGGTTAGAGATTTCTGAATATGTGATGTTAAGACAATGTAATCCCTCTACCTGTCTTTAGGAGTAGGCCGGCAATAAGCAGTCAGACAGTCCCATGCAGAAAGGTAACCTCTTGAGTTTATTGAGTTTCAGCAAATGTCATGCCAAAATCTCCCTGAGTGAGGTCCCCCTTACAGCTCACACAATTTAATGTGCTACACTGTGTAGTCAGTCTATATCCATGACGTTCCACTTCCGGGATTGCTCCGTTGCCACCGGAAATTCCGCCGGATTTCACTCATTTAGGCCGGATATCCGTTGCCTTCCGCTTCCTTTGTGTTGGCATTCTAAACTCCGGTGGATTTCTGAGGACTATGGTTAACTGCTCCTCAGATCTCTGCAGGGTAAATCCAGACAGCTAGCTAGACTATCTGTCCAATCTGAGTTTTCTTTTGCACGACTAAAACAACTTTTGAAAGTACACATTCCACCAAAACGAGTTCCTTTCTGAGGCTATTTTGCAGAGGCGCTGTTGCTCCATATGGCGCCTAGCACCGCCCAAGACGATTGTGATTGGTTTAAAGAAATGCCAATAAATCAGAGCATGTTTTTCTCTTATCCCGGAATGTTGTGTGGACTAGCCAGACCCTCCTCCGCGGCACTGTGGAGTCTTGGTAGACTTTCTGATTACCCTGGAACTATTGGGGCTAAACAGCTTTTCAGCTATTTTTAAACATGCTGTTTTGAGCATCGAGAATCGCATAGTTTTAGGCTAAAAAGAGAAAAGAAGGGATGTACCGCATCTGCAAATATTTTGAGTTTAAATGAAAGATTTTGGGGAGAAGTGAAGTAAACAGGATCAGGAACTAAGATAATTTATTGAGGGATTGAGGTAAATTGAGATTATATATACAATATGGAATTATGCTGCTTTAACATGAATTTAGCAATATTTTTTAGCCATTTTAGCTGTGTGGCTCTGGCAGGATTGGTCGGTCCTCCACTTTGGTCCACACTTAAATATCTCAACAACTCTTTGATAGATTATCATCATTCTTGTTTTACAGACATTCGCAGTCTCGTGAGGAGGAATCCTACTGACTTTGGTGATCCTCTAAACTAAACTATCAGTCGTAGCACATTATTTTACATCTGACATGCAACTCCCAGCTCCTGCATTGATCTTCTTGTGAACCTAAATAGCAGCAACATAGGAAGCGGCAGTAAACTGCATTTGGGATTGACAGCATGATTGAGAGCATGGGAAGTGTTGATGCTTTCTGGCTGCTTGTCCATGTCCAGCGTGTTTCTACCCTGAGGGCTCAGTCTTAAGTGGTTGGTTATGGAGAGAAAGGCCGTTTCATTTTGTGGGACGGGACTGTTGAACATTTCTTGATTGCAGACATTTTACACCTCCTAGAGCATGAGTTTTAAAGAATTAGCAGTTTTCCAGAAAGCCCATGCTTCCCTACAATCTAAATCAAAATTTAGAAAAGCTCGCACAAAAGTCAAAGAAATCGATAATTACAAAGGCTGAATACAGTTCTTACAGTGTAACTACCATGCTTTACAAAAGACAACACAGCGCACAGTTAGCGGTACCTTGTGCAGGTGCTCTTAAGAAAACCAATTGACAGTGCTCATAGGTGGAATTCTGGCAAGGGATCATGCCGTTGTCTTGCTGATGGTTGTGGCGCTTGCACAGAGCCTGAACAATGCTTTCATTCAGGCAAGCGTCAGAGACGAGCATGGATTAACAATAGGAAGCACTCCCACACACACAGACCTTGAACCACTGAGATGAATTCAGGTATAAAAGAGTGAAAGGCAACAAGCTTCTTTCCCTTCGGGGGGAGGGGAATTCACAGCTGGTTCAAAGAGAACAATACTTTCATTCAAACTGATTTACAGACAGAAGGAGAAAGAGTAGTTTTAGTGCTTACATAATTTCCTGATTGAAATTCATCATTCACTTAAGGCTCTGACTGATGGGAAAAGTTACGGTTAATAAAACCTGTATCCAGAATTTGATGCAGCAGTATGGTGCATACGTTGGCATTTCTTTTCAGTAATGAGCTTTATATTATTGTTTTACTCACATTAAGTGGTGAGTCAGTTTTGATTGTTTTAGGTTGTGCGTTATGTGAGATGATTTCTCTTTGTGCCACATGTGGTGGTTGGCTGACAGTTTTGTCTTAATATTAACTATATAATTATGATGGTGTAAGACCTACTGTATAGAGCACCGGAATAGACTATGTCTGTATTGCACTACTGTACTAAAAAGAAAGAGATCTGATTGGCTTCAAGTCACATTTCAGGTTTAAGAAGTTTTGACTTGTCTGTCTGTCTCTGTAAGGGCTGGAATAGTCTATATCCTCGATGTTCCACTTCCGGGATTGTTCCGTTGCCGACGGAAATTCCGCCGGATTTCACTCATTTAGGCTGGATGTCCGTCACCTTCCGCTTCCTTTTTGTTGGCATTCTAAACTCCGGTGGATTTATGAGGACTATGGTTAACTGCTCCTCAGATCTCTGCAGGGTAAATCCAGACAGCTAGCTAGACTATCTGTCCAATCTGAGTTTTCTGTTGCACAACCTTTGAACGTACTCATGTTCCACCAAAAGAAGTTTCTTCCCGAGGCTATTTTGCAGAGGAGCCGATGCTCCGTACAGCGATTAGTGCCGCCCAAGACATTTGCGATTGGTTCAAAGAAATGCCAATAAACCAGAGCACGTTTTTCTCCCATCCAGGAATGTTGTGTGGACTAGCCAGACCCTCCTCCGCTCCGCAGCGTGTGGATGGTCTGGCAAAGCGAGACTATTATGATCCTAACCCATTCTTTCTTTAGATGTTTTTAAATCACATTAATAATCTATTTGACGAATGTTTTTGTTGTGAGTGCTTAAATGGATAAAATGCAGTTTGTGACCTATAATGATTTTAGTTACAAACTCAATGCAAAGTTGTCGTAAACTTTTCTATTGAAAAACACCAGCAGTGCCCGTATATATTTCTTCCATTACTATACTAAACAGATATTCTGCATCAAAGCCAAAACCACTTAAAAGCATGTTTTCTTGATTTGACTTTATTTGTCCAGCATCAAAGTAGAAATACTTGAGTCATACAGATGATTGCCTCATGTCATTGTAGCTGTATTTGTGCAACTTGATATGGCGAACAGATAGCAGTAGCCAAACATTGTGATCAGATCTAAAGCAACTTTTGGACACGTGAAAAAATGTGGCACTTCCTCTGTGATAACGTCACAGCCAGGCATGACCTCAGCTGATCCTTCAACTTCTGTTTGGGAAAGAGCTGATTCACATGCCACACAGCACTAGCAACAAGCAGGTAACCATGGATACACTGCATTGGAAACCCGTCTTTCTCTTCTTCTTGTCTTCACTAGCCTCCCACTCTCCTTTACCGTTTCGTCTTGACCCCCTACTTCTTTCTTTCCAGCCTATCTTTCTCTCAGTGACACTCTCCGTCTCCCCGTCTTTAAAAGGATCGGCATTCTTGTCTGCAGCATGCATAGTGGCTGCTCAGACTACAGTGAACCAAATCCCAGCCGGCAGTCACTATGGCAACCAAGGGGCCAAAGGAAGAAAAAAAAAACAACAGCATCCCATGCTCAGACAGTGGTGATCTGGTCTACCACTCGGGTGCTGTCGTTCATTTCAACGCACTCCACCTCCTGTCTCTGCCCCTCTCCCTCCGGCCGCTGTCCCTGGCTCTTGGAGGGAGGCAGAAAGGTAAGGAGGGTGGGCAGGAACGCAAGCGTGTGCAGGACCGAGCAGCCGGCCGTGAGGGTGAGGCAGCGAAACAGTGTGCGTGTGAGGTTGGAGCGCACAGAGCTAACAGGCACCAGGGCGGCGCTGTAGCAGATGAGCGTCTGTAGAGAGGGAACCCCGTGTCTCTCCAGCGCCACTCTCACCCAGCGAGTCCTGCTGTCGCCCTGACCCGAGGCGAAACCGCAGAGGAGGGGGCCACTGGAGTCTGCCGAGTGTCCCAAGGCTGAGATCAGACACAACACAGACATGCAGTCCAGTTCCACGCCCCACAAGGTCATGAAGCCCAGCACCCCGAACTGGACGGAGAGCAGGGTGAGGCCCAGCCACACGGACACCAGCGGCTCCATGACGGCCAGCGAGGACAGACCCAACAGGAAGAGCACCGCCAGCAGTGAGTGTCTGAGGGGGGAGCTGACCGCTGCAGCGTAGCGGTCCAGGTAGACGAAGGAGGGGTTGAAGATTAGGAAGCGGACACGAGAGGTCAGCGACAGGCGCCGCAGCGTGTCCAGCAGCACTGACATCTCTTCCCGCTTGTTCTCTGTCGTCTTGGCCACCAAGAAGATTCGTGACGCAGCCACATCGGGCTCCTCGCCCTGGCCGCGCTCCGCAAATATAATGTCGTCGGCGAAGTGGGCGAACTGCGGCTCGCGGAGGAAAGAGTGGCGAAGCGTGTGGGTAAAGTTTTCCCGCGGCTGGCTGGTGGACTGGTTGCGATCCGACAGGTAGTTCAGGTAAGCTTCCAGCCAGCTGATTCGCTGGAAGCCTTTGGCGTATTCCAACAGGTCCCGCTGCACCGAGGCATTCCAGTAGGGGGCGCTTTCATAGATGTAAAATCCAATGACAGGGGAGTACGAGCTGAAGTAACGCTGCTGGGCACGGGTGTACAATACTGTCGCTGTATCCATGGCAACCAGTGCACTGGGGTCTGAACCCTGGGTCACCTGTCGATAACAAAAACACATTTGTTACACAGTTAAACAATGTGTTTATTTTGAATACATGTACGTGAGTGTGTCTGAGTCTTGTGTAAAAAGTAATTTTTCACAGGATACTATCCCCTCAACCACCACACAGTGACCAAACAAACTGAGGAACAAAAACAAACATCTCAAAAAAAACATTGGAAAAATAATTGGAATTGTATGATGTACCAGTAAATCAGTAAATATTGACAAAAATGACTTTTATGACACAAATATGAAGCTATGGTATACTATGATATATGCTTATGTACCAAAACTTTTTTTTTTAACTATTAGGAGCTACATGATCATCCGTCATTCGGTGAGTGCAAAAATTATAAAACTAATTCAAAAATGCTACAACTTCTGGAGCATTTGTGCTTTTAAGTGTATTAGTCAGTTTACATGTATGGACATGAAGCTTTTATTCTGAAGGATTCATGCTGATTCGTGCATGTTTCATTCAGAAATGTGTGTCTTTGATCAGTCCCTCCAGAAAAACGCGATTATGCGATCGCATAATTCAATGCATAATCAGCCAAAGTCCGCACATTTATGTGGGGGCCGCATTTTTTCAAATACGCCGCACTTTCGCCGCATAAATTGCAGATTTCTGCGCAAAATATGCGGGGCTTGCATGATTTCATAATCCCCGCAATATCTTAGCAGAAAGTTGAAAAATGTTGCGTTTACTTCACACAAGAGCAGCCACGCGACGTGAACATCATCGAAAAGCTGCAAACCCCACGATGAAGCCATGATGAAACCGCAGTTTTTGCAAGTTCCCGCAATTTCATCGCATAAAATTGCATAAATATCCCGCATATTCCATCGCATTTTTTAAGAAAACGTGCCGCATAATCAAGGATTTTTGCCTGCAACAATTACAAAAAAACGCATTTTTCTGGAAGGACTGTTTGATTAGTTGAGCAGAGCGATGACAAACCGTATATTGTCTAAATGAGGATGATTGCAATCTGGTAGTATAATACGAGGCCACTCGGATCCTAACTCCCCCCCCCCGTAAACATTCTGCTTCATGATGAATCACGCACAAGTTGAAGGAGCTGATGGGATTACATTTCACTGAAATTGTACCTTAATAAATAAAAATGGATTGATTTGATTGATTGATAATACCGTAACAAAATGACAGTATTTTTTTGCCTCACCTGCAGAAAGCCCATCAAGCCAAAGGAGATGTAAACCAGATACAGCAGAACCACAAAGGGTTTGACGTAGGTGTTAGTGATCCAGTCTCCATAGCAACGCCTCACACACCCCAGCAAAAGGTGAGAGTCCTGAGGATTAGGTTCCGTGTTAGCTGTGGAATGTGTGAGTGGGAGTGGGAGTGGGAGTGGGTGTGGGAGTGGGTGTGGGTGCGTGTGTGTGGAGTTAGCCACATGAACGTGTCCATGCGCAGCAGTGTTGTTCGCCGTGTGTGGGTGTGTGTGCGCATGTGTGAGAGTTAGGTTAGAGTTTGGCGTTTGGGCGGGACTGTGATCGACCTCATGTGGTGGGTTGGTTGTTTGAGCCTCGTCCTGGTAGCGCGTGTACATGAGACACCTGTACCAGGCCGGTTTAGAGTCCAGCCGGTCCGGTTTGGGGACTCGCCGGCAGAAGCAGCCATGTCTGTACCCGGTCTCTAAGTATCCAGTGAACACCAGACAGGAACTGTAGAAGGACAACATGTAAACGTAGCTGATGGTGACAGACAGTGTGGCGGTGCGGCAGAAAAGCCGGACAGCCTCCATGTTGGTGAGCGGCGAGGCGGCCAGGCCCAGGGTCATCAGGTGGAGCATGGTGGAGCCGGAGAAACGCAACATGACGTCCTCGAAGACGCTCGCCACGCGCTCCTTCACATGCTGGTCCTCCCGGGTTCGCCTCCATGACGACAGCATCTCAAAGGAGCCGAAGAGCCCATGTCCTGGTGGGAAACAAATAGGAATGGAAGTCGAATGAATGAAATGAATAGGTTGGTTTAAGGGGGATTGTGCTATAATACCTACTTAACTCCAGACTTTTCCAGAGGTCTCTTTTTTTGATGCTTTTGGCGCTTTTGCCAGTGTTTTTGGCGCTTTTTTTTTGTTGGAGTTTAACGCTTC
This sequence comes from Sander lucioperca, assembly GCF_008315115.2. Taxonomy (NCBI): domain Eukaryota; kingdom Metazoa; phylum Chordata; class Actinopteri; order Perciformes; family Percidae; genus Sander; species Sander lucioperca. The sequence goes on along the minus strand of NC_050195.1, from coordinate 8,437,459 downwards.
TTTTCACTACCATGTATAAACACCACTAACACCAACTTATTACAACTACTTTTACAATTATTTTTGGAATTCATTGGTCAATAATAATCCTCATTTATAGGAAATCCTATCTAATTCTTGAGTTAAAAAAGCAGAAATTATGAATTAAAAAAACATTAAAGGAGGGATAATCACAGAAGGGTATATGTCAACGTTCAGTGAGGATAATGTTTCGAAACATTTGAAAAAAAGAAGTCAAATGCTAAAAAATTTAATAAAACACCCAAAATGCAATGAAAGTAGGATTCCGAGCGCTTTGTATGGAATCATCCATGTTATTTTTGGGCAATCAAAATTAGGTAGTTAAAAAGAAACCCATGTTTCTGATATGGACATTTAGAAAACGGGTCAAATTTGACCCGAAGACACACAAGGGTTATAATAACAACTGATCAAATGACTGAATGATCAAATGAATGTAGTCTGCAATTCCCTGAAGCACTGTAGAGCATTTGAGCTTCTTTCAGCTCGTTGTTTTGGTTTTACAGCCTACAATTTTACTGTTTTGCTCAGTCTCTAAGCATAAAAACAAGCTCTTTCCCAACCAACCTGCTTCCTTTCCCTAGAATGCTTTGATTGCTCGCCGCTTTCCTCCAATTTAGTCATTTTGAGCAATCACAACATTGCACGAGGAAGTGCAGTAACTCAGCCGGCCTGCTTTTGAGCAGTTCTCGCTGCATAATGTCACACCTCAATCCTGTTTAAAGCAGAAATATGTGAGATGACAGATGTAAGACACCATGGAAATGCAGTCTTCCTGTGACTTCAACAATCTTGGTTGAGAAATTGGAAAACTTTGAAGCAGCTGGACATGAGAATGTAACTTTTAAACCAGTCAGTACAGTTAATAATTAATAATTTAATATAAATAATTACATATTTAAAATATTTTGAGAAGAGAACAAGTTATTACGAATAATCCGACAGATTTATAGCTTCAAACATGAGCAATATCATGTAAAGAATACATTGTTGATGCTGTATTCAATAATTCACATCAATTTGATTTAAATGCACCACCTCCATGTTCATGTGCATGCACATACATGTTCAAATATGTGCAGCAGATGGTTTTTAATGGTTTCCTCTATCTTGGTTGCCGTGGCATCCATGAGTCACCAGTGACACATGTAACCCCCCCCCCCCCACACACACACACACACACACACCTTCACTCTAAAGTGACCTCACCATGGCGAAACACTTAACACCTTAGCATAATGTACCGACACTTCAGGCGTGGGTGCAACTGCGAAAGTCTGCTGATCCGTGAGAGGGGGTGTGTGTGTGTGTGTGTGTGTGTGTGTGTGTGTGTGTGTGTGAAAGAGGAATAAGACAGTGAATGACAGTAGAAGAGGTGGGGAGGTTAATGTTGCAGAGAAAAAAACAAGAGCAAAACGAGAGGCTGGGGACGGCACTTCCCAAGGATTTTGATATTTACCAGAGCTTGAGAAAGGCTAATGTGCACTCCTGGACGAACACACACACGGACACACACATTTAGGTCCTAATACAGGAGAAAATAACCATTACGATAAGGGTGTGTCCTTTGGTCAGAATCCTTTCAGAGCCTTGATATTACTGTTGAGTCATAAAATGGATTTCAGATACTGAAAACTGTTGGTTATGGAAACAGTTTCACAAACATGCAGGAGGATAGGGATAGGTTTTACATTTTGACATTTTCAATATCGGTATATATAATATAATAATATATATAATAATATAATATCAGGTATATGTCACTATACCTTACATTTAGGTACCAATACCAAAACATTGCACACACAGCTATTTTTTTTCAATACCTCACATTGAGGAATATACTGTAAACATGTTAAAAAAATAGAAATAAAAATAGTTTTGCTGGGCCCAAGGAGAATTCATCAAATGCCTTCTTTTGAAAGATTAAAATATATTTAACTTACAATATTATAAAACAGAGAAAAGCGGCAAATGATCACATTAGAGAAGCTAGAAGTATGTCAATCTTCTCTTAAAAAAATTACTTGAAACGATAAATTGATCATCAAAGTTAGCGATTCTTTTATTTTTATATTATTTTTATATTTTTTATATTATTTTATATTATTATTATTATTATATTTTTATTCTTCAATTATACATCTGACCAAACACATGATGCCGGTTTTCTGTACGACACATTTTGGAAGGTTAAACGTTTTTGCGGTTCCCTACCACAAAAACTTGACATCATTTAGATGTTTTGAATATGAACTAAGTTGTAAATAAATCAATGCACAAATGACAAAAGATATATTGCCTGTTCACCCCACTCCCGTCTGGGAGGCGTCTCAGGTCTCTCCGCACCCGTACCAGCGGGTTCAGAGGAAGCTTCTTTCCTGCGGCTGTCACCCTACTGAACTCTTGCTCTGCATCCCGGTGACCCCCCCCCCCCTCCCGGACAATTTGCACTACCCTACCCCACCCATACTGCTCTATTTATTTATTTACAGATGTACATACTGTAATTACACCTATACATAGCCATATTACTGCTCTTCATACTATTCATCCTGCACATATAATGTTACCACACTGCACATAGCTGCACATACTGTACATATCTGTCTATACGGTTCATTCAGTATATCCATATTTATTCTGTTTTTCTTATTATATATTCTGTTAATACACTGCATATATCTATATCTATATTATTCTTACTGCTAGTATAATGTCACTGCTACTACATTGCACATATCTGTACATGTTGTTCATACACTGTTCATATTACATAGCCATGTTTATTCTGCTCTTATAACTGCAATATATTTCTTGTCCTGTCTATGCACCACCTGTCTATACGTGTATATCGCATTGCACGTTTCTGCTTTTTTTGCACTTCTGGTTGGATGCAAACTGCATTTCGCTGTCTTTGTACTTGTAGTCTGCACAATGACAATAAAGTTGAATCTAATCTAATCTAATCTAACATTAAAATTGTGTCCCAAAGCCTTTACATAATTAACTTACGCCCCTTTGTTCACAAACACACTCCTCCTCAATGATGAAATTATGGAACAGGCTATTTTTTGCTATTTCCCCCATCAACACATCGCTTTGTCTTTTGTGCCAGATTTGCAAGTTTATAAGCCTCCATGGTATGTGAAAACATGTCTTCTGTCTGAAAGAGAAAGATGCTAAATGTTGTCACAAATCCACATTTTGAAAACATTAAATACTGCATTTCTCCCTCTTCCTCTCCTTCTTGCTATCTCTTTCTGTACAGTATATCACACATTTTTTCTGTCTCCGACTTCATTATGAAAACCCTTGCCTGCCTTCCTTCCTTCCAACTACAATGTAACATCATTTTCTGCTAAAAGAATCCTTATCTCAACCCCCATTTGGAGTGATATTTCATCGAGCTTCCTCTCTGTCTCTATTCCCCTGTCTCTTTGCTTCTCGCTACAGTTATTTTAAGCCTAACAGCAGCCTTTCCTCCTCCACATCACAGAGTAATTATGGTATAGACTGCACATGTGTAGCAGTGGTTATGTGCCACACATCCTACAGTATTTAGTATGCATGCACTTGAGATAAACTGCAAGTACGCCTTCACGCAGATGGTATGCATTTTCATTTTGCTCCTAGTTTGTTGAATTCTTATTTACTGTATTTAAACTTCTTTCTGTTCGCTTTCTATCCCCTTTCTTCATATTATCTCTGTGCACACATATGAACTGAATCACTAACTTCACTTATTAAATTATTATATTATAATTATTATTACATTTCATAGCCCCTATTCCACATGCAAGCTGCTGCATATTGAAGAGGCAGTTTCCCTAAACTGCTGAATCAATCACTGTGGCTTCAAGAACAGAGACGGTTTGTTAATCTGATGTCTTGCTTCAAAAAAGTTAATTCCCAAATCACTATCAATGTATTTGGGAAAAAAATAATAATATTTGCCTCAAGATTATCACAGATGCAAGTGTACAAGTGTAGTAACACTGCTGCAGTCTGTGTAAGACTTATTTTCTCATTAAAGTCTTTTATTTCCCATAATAAAAAAGGATTTGCGCTCTCTTGAGGATTTCGGTCATGAGTACTGTGACGTGGTCGCCATCATCATCTCAAATCTGCAATATTTCTATGAATTATGGTTCATCTTCAGAACAAACTCTGCATCTCACATGGACTATACTGACCTTATTAAGTGGTGATGATGTGATCGATCCACATTAAATACAGTTTCTTCATTGCTTCATAAAATTCACTGTTTCTTCTATAATTCATTAAATCACACTGTTTTCAGTGCCACAGCAATCCCTCTGGCCTCATGTTGCTTTACATAAAAATGAATAAAAAAAGAGAGCGCTGGTATCGGATCAGTACTTGGTTGACCCTGAGTTGAGGACCAAATCTCCTTTTATATACAATAGTCCAAATCTTAACTTATACTCTTATAAATGTAAAATAGTGTCAAACCTTCTAGTTCCAACTCTGGATTTATTCCAGACTTCAAGAATCCTAACTTGACAAACTACTTTTTTAGAGCCTTTGGATTAAGTTTCTGCCTCCAGTCAGAAAATGTATTGTTAGTGCCAAGTCAAGTTCATGTCCTGCCACTTGTCAGTCATTTTGATGATCTGTCTACTTTGAAATGTTATTCAGCCTGAGGCTGGCATCTGCAAAACCCAAGACAGGAACTGAAGAACCAGACAGTAAACACAGCCACTCTGAGATATAAAAGCAATGGCAATGTTCACCGTGGCTTCCACCTGCCATGTGTAAGCTTCACTTTTCTTTGATTTCTCTGTGCTCTCCGTTCAACAACCATAGGTTTTCTAAATGTGTACAACCAAAGATATCCTCAACCTAAAATCCATTTCCAGACAAATGGAGGACATAAAGAGTTAGACTTTAAATGTCAAATATATCTTGTGTTTTTGTTATTTTACCATCAAAAGTGTTCATTTTAAACCTACCAAGCATGACGAAAGGGATGCCCAGGTACGTAGAGTTGTAAGTGGCCCCGGTCAGGTTGAGTATCCCAGCAGCAGTGAGGCCTGACAGTGTGACTGACAGCAAAGCCAGCAGTCCCAACCAGGGTTTAGACCTCACACAGTCCCTCATAGAGCAGCAGAGGACGGCCAGCACACCGCACGCCCCCAAGCTGGCCAACAGGGGGCGGTGTGCCAGCACAGAGGAAAACTGGAAGTCAGTTCTCAGAGAAGAGGATGTAGAAGGGTACAGCCCCAGCTTAGGGTGCAACGCTGCAAAGTGCTGTAACTCAGCACAGAAGGCCTTTTCCCATTGGCTGGCCACCCGCTCCATCAGGCTGCCATGTGCTTGGAGGTAGTAGGTGAGCTGCAACGCCCTGGCAGAACGTACACCTTCTCCCCTGGCTCCTGTCCCCTGACCTCGCACCGCCCCGCTGGGACCCCAGCCCTGCACGCCACCCAGCTGGTGGCCGATGTACGCCTGCCGTCCGTCTGCCAGCTGCGTGATTGGGTAGCGCAGAATTGGGACAGAGCGGTTGGAGGTGCGAGCTGATTGGATCTCCTCCATGGCACGGATGATGTCATCGATGATGCAGACGTTCTTGTCATCGGGTAGACAGAGGTAGGAGAAGGAGTAGTTGTAGCTGTTGACACCTGTGGCCGGGACCGTCACCTGCATCTGGTAGATCCGCTTGTGGAGCTGTGTGCAGAGAAAATACACAAAGTTAGCTTCTCAGTTGCCCAATTCAGCTGGAACAAACTGTGGCAAGGGCAAAAAAAAAAGTCCCATCAAAGTTTTCCAGTGACCAGCACAGTAAAACTCAAAGTGTGTGGCTCATTCGCTTACTTTATGTGCTTCCACTTTCGAGCTGTTTGTTTGTATGAATAAGAGAAAGAGATATGTGTGTGCGTGTGTGTGTGTGTGTGTCTTACTCAACAGAGTAACAATAGTGGTATCAGAATCCTCCTCCATTTCTATGGCAAGAGGACATCAGTGCCAGCATCCACAGAAGTGGTTACTAAGCAACAGGCCTGATGCCAGTCTCTGCCACAGCGAACATGGGCAAAGCTGTCTGGGAGGGAGGGGTGTGTGTGTGTGTGTGTGTGTGTGTGTGTGTGTGTGTGTGTGTGTGTGTGTGTGTGTGTGTGTATGTGTGTGTGTGTGTGTGTGTGTGTGCACGTAGGAATGTCTCTTGATTAAAAAAAACGTTTTAACTTCTTTCAAGGCACCATCCTGTTGTAAAATTGATCAATTCTTCATTTCATTTTTGTAGCTTTTTACTGCCAAATTATACCAATCGTTCATTAATTAATATAGTTCTCAATTTCCTGGTAGGACCGTAAAATTCCCAATCCAAGTGTCTAAGATCACTAAATTAACTTTAAAGGCCCAATCAATATTTTTTTAGGTATACTCACATAAATAATTGTATTTAAATACAGTAAATTATTACAGTATAATTAAATCTATACACATTTTGTGTTTGTTAACTAATCAAGCTTGAAAATTTAGCACTGATTTACTCAACACAAAACTATACTGTTAATTCCTGTTTTATAAAACCTGAATTTGGGAGTTTTTATTCTGTTTTTATTTTTTTATTTGTTATGGCGAAGCAGCACTATTATCAATATTTACATCAAGGTTTGCACCTTTGACTTCAATTTGTTTTTTAATATTCAGATTTGTGATTTCTCTGACTTATAACTATCTGGTCTTTAGAGGGTTAAAGAAAAACATCAGCTCCTACAACATGAACATCTTTAATTAAGACTGAGAGTCTACAGTCATACTAGCAGCTCTATGAGGCTGCACGCAGGCACACAACTTTGAGCTAAATGCTAATGTCAGCGTGCTAACATGCTCAGGATGGCAATATTCATTGCTGATATTTAGCAGGTAAAATGTTTACCATTTTCACCATGTTAGTTTAGCATGTTAACATTTGATAATCAGTGCTTAGGGATGATGGGAATGGCATTTTGCAAGTTTGTTTGTGGTCATAAACCGAAGTATTGGACACAAAATATTTGACCTAATCATGGTGCTAGAGGAAAAGTCAGGGGATCACCAAAGTTATTAGCATTCATCATCTGGGAAGCATGAATGCCTGTAGCCAATTTTGAGCCAATCTATCTGTAGATGTTGACATTTTTTTATTTGATAAGTAACGACTTAGATCTGCTTGTGACACTAGACGAAATGTCAGGAGATCACTTAATGCAGTAAGCATCCTTTGAGGACAATGTCTGTACAAAATGGCATAACATATATCCAATAGTTACCAAAGTAGTGGACAGAAGGATCGACTCTGACTCTTGTGGATGACTGGATACTATATGTGCCATGACACCAAGGTATTTCCACCACAGATAGGACATTTATCGGAACAAGAAAATTGGCCCTCTGAACAACAGTGTCAAAGCAAATTGTATGCTTGATATTTGTATTTTGACTTCTTCAAAATCGAAGAGCAAGGGCGTTCGACTCACAAATGCTGCACAGCCATTAATATGGCCTAATTAATCATATTTATAATGATATCCATCATAGAGGAGTTTTCAATTGCATCACTGACAGAAGCTTAAAAAGACCAGAATTCAATGCAGTCATTGGGTGTGACTCACAATTCTTACTCTTGCTGCGAGTGGTGATCCTGTCTGGCTATCACTGCTATTGCTGTCTCATGCAACAAGTTCAGAGCTGTTCTCACGGGGTTGTTCGATTGCATTTTGGGAAACGTAGGAACTCACAAACTGATGCACAAGTAGACAAGGCACGCTGAGAAGGAAAAGTACAGAGTCTCAAAACTCACAGATGATATGTAACAGTGTAAGATTATGTAACAGTGATTTCTTTTCTCTCTCTTGCAGCCTGTTGGCAGTAAATGATGCACAGCCCTAAACTTGCCTGTCTCTTAACTGTGTGATTTCTCTATGGACCAACACTGTGGTCTGGCTAGATGCAAAGTGGATCACAATAACCACATCTGACAGACAGACACACACACACACACACACACACACACACACACACACAGAAATATGCATGGACAGTGAGTATATGTACACACAGTCTACACAATACATCTTGGTGTCTCAGAGCTATTAGTCTGCAAGCTCTGATTACAACTACATAACTTCATGAAATAATTTAGCTAATTGCTCCAGGGGTGTCAAACTAATACTCATAAATCCATTAAGGAATACCAACGCAGAGACAGAGGCCTCCGAGCTCCAGCTAACCCCGCTTTGTAATTAAAATGCCCTGCTTCATAACTATAAAGGTTGTCGGGGGTTATTTGAAATGGGTCTGTGTTGTTCTGTGTAATGACTCTCAATCACTGAGAATGAGGAGGAAGACAGCTGGCATATGTGCTCAGGCCTGCAGACACTGACCTTTACCACTTTGTGTATTTCTGAATGGGATTAGGAATTGATTTGTTTTTAAAGTTGGATTCTGCAGATGCACTGCAGCCTCATTCCATGACGTAGGCTATAGACCGTGATTTTAAAAAAAAAGGCACAGACAGAAATATTACCTTTCCAGTGTATAAATGTGTTTTTAGTTGGCATTAGCCTGCATCAGCTTCTAAACCTTAGAGTACTGACATCACTGATAGTGAGCATATGTTGGTGAGTGTGTCTTGTGCTCTTGAACTAAAAAAAGACATTTAAAATGTTCAAATAATGGCCATTATCTTGCCCTGGTTGAAGGCTTTATTACGTTTCTCTGTGTATATGAATATTATTTCATTTTTATCAGCTGTATTTTAGGCTATATTCATGGTGTAACTTAAAAGTATATTTTATTTTTTCTAATTCACTCATGAATTTGTTTACCAGGACCAGCACCCACTGAAGTAAATTGACGTTTTAGAAATTGTTTGGAATCAGAGCTACAGTGCGTGCGCCTGCCGTTCCCGTGCATACCTTTAGTATGGTATCCAGATGAACCGGGTCCAGCACGCTCCCCTTTCTGGTGGTGACGATCACGCGCCCGTAGCGGCCCGGCGTTTGCAGGTCGGAGTAGAGCGCGTGCTTGGAGCGGTTCACGGGGAAGAGGCTGTCCACCAGGTTACCCTCTATCTTCGCCAGGCTATGCTTCGGCGCGAGCATACCCTCCACGTCCTCCTCCACACGGTACCGGCTGAAGCTGGCCCCCAGCAGGATGGAGAGGAGCACGGGCGTGGAGGCGAAGAACACCGGGTGGCTCGCCACGAACCGGCCAAGCGCGTGGAAGGAGGTCCTCAGGCCCGCGTGCAACACCTGGCGCAGCATCCTAGCGCGTGGCCGCGGCTCGAGCCTCTCCCACCGACCGGAAAACCCCGGAGCACTGCCGAGCATCAGGGGCTGCCGGACGCATCGATGGCCTGCGTCGCTGTGAGGTGGAGGTGAGGTGACGCCGGGTCGTGGGAGGATTTTTCCCCCCGGAGCAGGAGGTCACCAGCCGGGGAGAATCCAACCCTCCTCCGGTCACAGGGGCGCCCCTTTCCCCGGGGTTCGCTCATCCGCTGGAATAGCACAAAGAACAGAAAGCTTCTAAATGAGGCTGCGTTTCTCTGCTCTGCGGTTAGAAAGCATATTGATAGCCTACTTTACATGTAATAGCCACTACCGTGCTGCCTTCAGTGCCTTCTGCAAGCTGCATGGCTCTGTGCGCAACAGAAAAACCATCGCAGAGCCAAAGTGGTCTCATAATTACACGTGTTACTTCCTCCGAAAAACTGACGAATGGTTTGAGTAGTTCTGTTTGTGCACTCGGACAGGTTGCAGAGAAGACACACAGTTGCACTAAACTGAAACCAGGTTGTAGCCTACCTGAACAGGAGAACGGGGGGGACCGACCCGGTGATGACGGAGATCATCTAATAAGACGCATTCAGACGTTATCCTGCCGACAGTCCGTGCGTCCAGCTCCACCCTACACCACCAAGTCACTACACAACCTGATGGGTGGTCAAGGTGGGTGGGAGTCGCGGTGTGCACGCACCGGGTATGCCGGTAGAGCTGTTGGTCAGATCAGCCTAATCTGGGTTTTCTCTGCGGCAGAAGGCTTTCTGTCGTCCGTCCTCTTCTCTCCTCATCGCCCCGGTGGTCTGACGGAGCCCCTGTTCATCCGCCACCGGGCTGCTCTCCCAGCAGCTACAGCTCTCCTCGTTGGGAAGGCACGTCACTAATTACTGGCTTTCAAACCGGGGACCGATCTCTCTCTCTCTCTCTCTCTCTCTCTCTCTCTCTCTCTCTCTCTCTCTCTCTCTCTCTCTCTCTCTCTCTCTCTCTCTCTCTCTCTCTCTCCTGCCCCGCCTCTCCGCGCAGCTACGATGCAGAGAAACAAACATAGTCCATACGGACTGAGTGGCAGCGTGTGTGTGACAAAGACACAGAGGTATCTAGGAATTTATTCGAACATATTCAAAGTGCAGCCAGCATGTAAAAGCGACATGAAAGCCGGCTGCACTACTTATTTCTCCCCTTACTGTGTGAGTGTTGTTAGAGTAGGCTAGGTCTACTTCAAGATGCAAAAGGTTATTTCAGAATTAGTGCAGGCTAGATATTTTTCATAATATCCTATATATAGATAGCGTACAGTTGGCAGGAGCATTATGACTGCAGGATAAAAATTCACATTTGATTCTGTGACATCTGTGCAACTTCTGTGATTTCACTCGCACAATTGTGTAGCCTACAGTACATAGGCCTACATAATATGAAATATCCTTAGCATTGTTGCAGACGCATGAAGCATCTCTTAGGTTTGCTTTTGTGTAGCATGTTGCCATAGAAACCAGACACATTACTTTCTTTTTTTACAAGCCACCCTGGTTTCCATGGCAATAAGGATGCCACCCATCCCCCCCCAAAAAAACACATACTTTAGTACACACACACACACACACACACACACACACACACACACACCTGCTGTCTCCCAATCTGCTTATGGTGTGGAGGTGCCTGACACAGTGACATGACATTAAAAGCAAAAGAGAGAGAGAGAGAGAGAGAGAGAAAGAGAGAGAGAGAGAGAGAGAGAGGACAAGATGTGAAGACAATAATGAGTACAGACAGCCTGAGATCACACTCTGCCTGTCTGTCTGATTATCTGTCTGTCTGTCTGTCTTTGTATTCAGACCCATGAAAATCAAATAGCCAAACAGTCTTTTGGTCTGTCTGCATGGCACCAACTAATGGCTCCTTTGTCTCCCTGGATATCATAAATTAAAGGCTGTTTGGATTAAAAATAGAAAACCTTTTCCTTTATTCCCTCAGCATGACAATGCTCAGATTCATAAAAAAGAATTTGTCTTTGGTGGTCTGGTGGGCTTTGTCTTACATGGCAAATAAATACCTAAATAGATTTTTTTTTAAATAAAAATAAATATTACAATGATCAGGCTATAACTGACAGCATGTGCTATATTTGACACACAAACTGCTTAACCAAGGAGTGAACACATGCAACTGTGGGTTAATCAGTGTGCTAAGAAAAACAATATACCCATGACCAATTTTTTTTTTTATAAGATAGAAAAAAAAGCTAAAAAACAACAAGAAAAAAACATCTGCTTGCATGTTCTAATCTGTTATTCAATTAAGCCTCAATTAGCCTTTAATCCCCATTACCAGTCCAGTGAGAGATGAGCGGTGAAGGAATGAATGAGTAAGTGTGTCCCCGGGGAGGAAGGAAGAGCAGAATAGAAAATGAAAGACTGCAGAGATATAGGGGGCTCGGGGCAATTTCTGATAACAAAAGTACTAATTAGTGTCGTAAAATGATTTATAGAAATCAGAATTGTGTGTGTGTGTGTGTGTGTGTTGGTGTGTGTGTGTGTGTAAGAAATAGAAAGAGGAAGGTGGAGAGAATGGATAGAGTACTTTGAAAGCGTGCCCATTTCTTTCAGGCTATTTTCTGCACCTACACAGTCTAAGGGGGGAAATCCTTCAGGGGTTGAAAACTGTAGCGCGGCACACACACACGCACACATGCACAGAGGCATACAAGATTGACAGATGAGGGAAATAGTAAAGGCAGCAAAGAGGAGAGCACCTCTTGTGACTTTACTTTTGACAGGCTGTCATTTTGCATGTCCATATATGGCTTCCACATTTCATTTGCTCTCATGTTTGTCTATCTGCATGACATCTTGTTTCCATTATTAAAGACGGCTCTATAGACGCAGAGTTGGTCATCGTGAATAACGCAGCTCTCAGCTGCTACTCCTCCGAACCTGGCCACCATCCCTGTCTTCCACCCCTCCCATCCCCCGATCCATCTGTTTTGGTGGAGGCCATCCATTAATAAAGACTCTGTCCCTTCATTTCTATTTTCCCTCCTTCTGTATTATTTATTTACCCATCTATCCAGTTATGGTGGGCAGAAATAGTTGCCGGATTGCCTTCTTCTTGGATGGAAACTGAGAAAAACTTGATTTTGTCCAAACCTCTTATATCTCTTCCAGATATGGAAACATGTAATCCACTAAAGTTTATAACTTTTACGACTTAAATATTTAAATCAGAATAAACTTTCTGACAACCACTTAAGCTGCCACAGTAACATTTAGCAGAGGCCGTGATTGGCAGCTCCTCTAATATAAATGAAGCAAATTTGCTGGGTGTAGGTGTTACAGCAGCTGAGTCAGAGTCACTTCAAATGCAGAAAACCTGCCTGATAAGAGGAATTTTTTACACTCCAGCCCAGAAGAGTCAAAAAGTGATGGCTAGAGTTAGACAGAAAAAGCCTGTAAAAGTATTTCTTTTAAATGCTAATTACTGTAATGTACTACTCGCATTAAAACTTTTCATGAGCCCATTTAGGTTGCAAATCTCCACCTTTCAGACAGAAGCATTTTTAATACTTTCCTTCAAAATAGTCCAAATAGTTTATATTTCATATTTTTACGGCCTACATTATCAATGGTTCCCCCTTTTTCAGTCAGGTTATATAACCTTACAGGATTGTTTCCATTGTATTTTTTTTATGTGTAAGCATAAAGTTTGAGTGGAATTATATTTTCCAAAAATATATCATCTTTAAAAAAAATGTTTCAGAGACTGTATATCGATTAAAATGCCAAGATTTTACAGTAAACACACACAACCAACCAACTAAACTAAATCGATGCAAATTAACATAAATCAGTGCAAAATTTGTCAACTTACTTAGCTTTTGTTTTTTTAAAGTTTTGGTTAAGATTATAATAAAACTTGTTCATTTATTTGACCACCCGGGGGCAGTAGAACAAGCTGTAAACACCACATATTGTCACGTTTTCAAGCGGATATGGCAAATGTGTTGGCAAACAGTTGCTCCATCCGTAGTCTCGCATTGCCAGACCTTCCTCCACAGTCCTGCAGAGGGGGGTCTGGCTAGTCCACACAGCATTCCGGGATGGGAGAAAAACGTGCTCTGGTTTATTGGCATTTCTTTAAACCAATCACAATCGTCATGGGTGGTACTAAGCGCCGGACGGAGCCACGGTGCCGCTGCAAAAGGAAGGAACTTGTTTTGGTGGAACATGTGTACGTTCAAAAGTTGTTTTAGTCGTGGAACAGAAAACTCAGATTGGACAGATAGTCTAGCTAACTGTCTGGATTTACCCTGCAGAGATCTGAGGAGCAGTTAACCATAGTCCTCAGAAATCCACTGGAATTTAAAATTCCAACACAAAGAAAACGTAAGGTAACGGACATCCGGCTGAAAAGTGGGACATCCCACTGAATTTCCAGCAGCACCGGAGCAATCCCGGAAGTGGAACGTCACTCCATCCGTTACAGAAAAACATAATCACTCATTTGTCAACCTGATCTCACAGAATTCCGTGAAATGAACACAGCCCCTTAACTAAAAATCTGTGGTAGTTTCACGGAATCGCCAAAAATTCCATGATGGGCCCACGGAACAATTCCGTGAAATTAACATGGCCCCTTAAAATTCCGTGATGGGCTCACGGAAGAAATCCGTGAAATGAACACGGCCCCTTCAGTTAAGGAAAAGGTCGTGGCGGGACAAAAACGGGACGGTTGAGTTTAGTAAAAGAAGAACGGGACGGTTGCATTTAGAAAAACAAGAAAGCGACAGTTCGGTTTAGGAAATGTAACATGCAGGACACAATCCCCGGTCTCCTGGGAGAAAGTCCTGTGTTTTGACCCATCCACCACCCCTCTTGATGCTACGTCATCTTCTCATTGACTTTACATTGGCATTGTTTTCCGTGGTGGCCACGCGGAATTTTCACACATTCTGTGCCACCACCACGTAATGCGCTGTTAACAGTTCGTGCTCATTTCACGGAATTCTGTGAGACCAGGCTGCATTTGTAGTCGTGTTTCTGGTCACCTGATGAAAATAAGTCCAATATTCACTCTCCTTTTAGCCCTGTTTGTGGTCTCCACCAACTCCTAAGGTAAAGGAGCCCTGGCCTACACTGGGACTTTAGTACCTTTCCATTAGAAAAATGCTGCTTGCTGCATCTGAGAACTGGGTTAATGAGAGCAGTGACAGTGAACCAAAACAGTCAAGTTGCAGGCCAGAAAACCAAAGCAATGAGCTAAAAATGTGACCTCTTTCACGTAGTCATTTCAACCAGTGTTAAAATAAAATTTAATATTGATTAGGGCGGTTTTAAAGTTAAAAACTTTTGGTTACAGAGAATAAATAATAAAATCAGATATGGTCTGGATCAGGTTTTTTTTAGGATTTTCAAACCATTTAAGAAACGTATATCCTCAATTTCATGGTTTCCAACCTCTGCATCTCCACATCCTCTAATATCCATTCATCCATCTCTATTTTCCTTTTAGCTATTTCTGTCTATCTATTTTCTGCATTGGTGTCTTGGGAATCAGCAGCATTCATAATTTCCTAAATGTCATTTGGACATTAGCTCACGAGGCCAGGAAGGATGCCATAAGTGGAGGGTGATGGAAGAGGGAGGTCATATGGATGGGCTTGAGATGAGATATACAGTGAAGTCATCTCCATGGCCTCTTAGACACAAAGATTTGATTACAGTTACAGGCCAGAAACAGAGAAGATAGATGCAGAAGGATGCAAAGAGCGTATCACATGGCTCACTCTGCCTCTCTTTCACGAAATCGCAAGAGAAAGCGTCAGAAAAAAAGAGAAAGGGTGAGGCAGCTGAGGACAAGCTTGATGAATAAAACTGGGAGAGGCCCTGTGACTTGAGCGTTGCCTGAGGAAAACCTGTGTACTAAAAGGAGAAGAGCCATTTTCACTTCTCAGAAAGCTGCATTTATTCTGTGTGATTAGTGGACCCTTCTGTAATCTGTACACCACCTCAAAAAAGGAGCCTGAAGGCATGTTTTCCCTGCCCTCTATTGGACAAAAACAGAACTACGTGACTGGACAATATTTCTGTGTTTCGGGGTGGTTTCTTTGACTTCAAGTTTTATAATGCAGTGAAGTGAAGTGTTTCTGGACTGATTCCCTTTTGCCATCACCTCCACTTAAGAAGAATTTGGAGGACACGAAAGACAAAGTGTTTGATTTCTGGCCATCAGACCATGTATCAGACCAAGCCTATAACAGCAGAAATAGCCGCTGCCTTTTGATCTGATGTTGTTGTTAACTGAAACTGACGTGCACTCGCATAGACTTTGCTGCTTGGTTTGACAAATGTCTAGGATTTAGGCTATATAATGGGGCAGGGCTGAATGCCAAAGGTATGTAATCATACTTTGTATATCAAGGTGACATGTAGCCTACTGTATACTGTAATATAGTACACTGTCTTTAAATTCAAATGACAAACAGTGTAAAATAAAATAACCAGATTTTAATATATGTTTTTGGCTTATCCAGTGAAATAATATTTAATAAATCAAGTTACGTAACCACAAGGTACAACAATCCTGGAAATTAAATATTACCACAATGCAGCTCATTTTGATTTGCAATATTGTCAACAATGGCCAAATACAACCAAAGATGCTTAAAGTCAGTAATAATGGGAAGCAAAATCTCTACAACTCTCTATCATCCCATGGGCTACTGTACAGTATATCATCATAATACTCAACCGTAGGTGGGAAGAATTGGCTCCTGTCGAGTTGCATTGTGTTGGACAGATTTTTAATTAAAAATACTCAAATGTGGCAAAAAGATGCCTCTGCACACTAAGGTCCAATACAAGTAGCCTAGCTAATAAAAAAGCCAAGTGTTTGGGCAGTAGACCTTTACCAGGGCAAAAGTTTGACAAAAGGGAGTCCCCGATCTTGTAATGACATCAGATAGTGCAGACATGTGCTTTGTCATGGAGTTCCCAAATGCAGTCCAAAATACAGAGGAAACCCTCAACATGAACTTAAAACTGAGGATAACTGCAGAAGGCAAAAAGGATAGCAATGACAAAAGTAATAAAAGGGAAGGAGATATTGCACAAACAGAACACACAAACTGTTATGAAGTGAAATTTCATGAAGTTCCACATTTTAACCTATGGGCTGTAAAAAGAGTATCCAATACATCTCCCATTATTCTTGGGGGGGTCTCTATCTTGGTAATTGTACACAGGGGTGTTGGACTGGGGGGGGGGGCAGCACCTCATCTGAGGAGGGCCCAGAAACTGCTAGAATGAAAGCGTGCGGGGAGGGGCCCATAGAGAATGCCTTTCTACAGGGCCCAGAATTTTGTGCTACACCCCTGATTGTACACATGCGCAATACTCCATGATCACCATTCCCAAACCATGTGATAACAATCCTTACAGCAGCAATAATCAATATGTTATATTTCCAATTGGTTAAATGAGCTAAAAGAAGAGTGATTGCTGGACTTGCATTCACGAGGTGGCCAGAAACATCAAGGGGGTAAGTGTCTGTCAACAACCTGTAGCTCCTATAGCGCCATTTTGATGCTAACAAGCACTTACCCGCCGTTAGCATTCCATTGACTGCCATTCATTTAGACGTCACTTTGAGCACGAATAACTTTACATCTGAAGCGTTTAAAGACTTTATTTGTCCATTGTTTCTTTCTAAAGAAACACGACAATGTATAATAGGCCCCATTACCTTGTACCTCACGTTATGGCTCCGTAGCAAGCCTTTTTGTAAAAATAGGCTAACGATTGTGTCATAACCACGCGACTTTCGCATAGTAGAGGAATTACCGTACAGTACAGGAGACGCTCACGGGCAGTTTCGACTTACATTAGCTGTTTAAGTTTAAACAGCAATAATTAGTTAGCAATAATTAGCCTGTGCCTATGTTATGTCCTTACATATACCTACGCTCTCCGTCTCTGCAAGATTGGGAATGATTGAGATTTCTCTTGGCACAGCTACCAGAAGACTTCCAACTTTTAGACACGTTGCTCACGTCACATTTACGTCGTCTCTCTCAGTTGGAGGCTGCGCAGTAACGCTCAGTGCTCACTGGAAAAGTGCTTCTAATATCCTTCACTGGTCTCCGTCCAGAGCAACGGGATCCGTTGTTGGTCCATTCTATATACTGTCGATGAGAAACATGAGTGCAAATGAATGTTAATGTGTTTAATGGAAGTGTAAATAGTCAACTGTTTGCTAACATTGCTAACACATTCAACAACTATACGACGTGATGAAATGTCAATGGTGCGTTTACAGCTTAATCTGCTGCCCCCAAGTGGCCAAAGAATGTATCATATAATTTCTTTTTATTGTAAATACATTTTTGACTTACAATTTTTGAGTTTACGTGGCCTGTAGAAGCAGGGGAGGTATAAATAGAATACTCAAAATGAGTTGCCCCTGTTACCACAAAACCACTTTTTGTTTAGTGATCCTCGGGGTCAATCTGTGCCCCTCTGCTACTTGATTTACTGATGTTTGCAGATTGGTGTGGTTTTGTTTAACAGAGACTGGACTCAGGGGACAAATCAACATTTTAATCACCTTAGCTGTCATTTTTACACCGGCCACTAAAGTAGATTTATCACAATTCAATAAAGTAATGGCACAAAGTGACGCAGTAGCTCATTATTAACTGCACTACCAACACAGATCATCGTGGTACCTGCAGGGACAGATTCTCATGTTACTCTCTGGTCAGCAGGGCTGACTGCAAACATCAGATGTATACATAGTCCAAATAAAGCTTAAATCTACTCAAATCAAAGTTTCAAGTGTTATTAAAATATTCAAAATTTGTAATATATATACACATTTTAGAATGAGTGGCAGTAATTTTAAGAATTTCGTGGAAGCTTAATTGATCTTTTTTGTGGACAAAAACATCTCAGACACAAATTATCATTCAAAGCTAACTATTTTCATGTCTTAAAACTGGAGGTGATCTTTGAAGTGTTTCTTTTTATTTTTTTGGTGAAATGTTTAGCCTGAATGTTAGAAGGGACTGGAGGAGGCTGCAGCAGAGCGACAGTGAGAGAGAGAATAACAAAAGAAGTGTTGAAAAACGGTTGTTTTATCTATTTCTTGTGTACATCAGCAGTGGAATCTGCCATGATAATGAATGTCAGAGTGCAAGAATGGCTGCCAGGGGCCCGATGCATGATGTTGCTTACACATCTAGTAAAAAGGAAATTCTCAGCTCATTATTGTCCATCTCACTTATCTTCCTCTTTGTCTCTTAAATCCCCCCCAATCCCCCACCACACACACACACACACACACACACACACACACACACACACACACACACACACACACACACACAGGTTTGTGGCACTATCTTTGTGGGGACCCGTCATTGACATAATGCATTCCCTAGCCCCTTACCCTAACCTTAACCATCACAACTAAATGCCTAACCTTAACCCTTACCCTCACCCTAACCATAACCTAATTCTAACCCTAATCCTAAAACCAAGTCTTAACCCTCAAACAGCCCTTTAAAGTCGTGGGGTCCAGCATTTTGGACCCACAAAGCTGTCGGGACCCCACAAATATACTGGACTCCCGGTTTTTGGACCCCACGAATATAGTTAAACGAGCCCACACACACACACACACACACACACACACACACACACACACACACGCACACACACTAATCAGCTGGGGCACTGAACTGTTTTTATACAATAATTGGTGTGTATTGATGTGACTGCCGCTGGTGTTGCCACAGATATAAGTCATTAATGTTACCCCCTGCCTGGTAAAGACACACATGCAAACACACAAACACAGTGACAGCTTCAAGTTGCCATGGGAACTGCTGACATAAATGAATGAGATGTGATGCGTGTAATAGCAGGTGCAAAGGAAAATCAATAAATGGACATGTTTTCAGATGCAATCTCAATCTCTTTATGTCTTTTGTCCTCCATCCATCAGACCCCTCTCCGTCCACTGTCTGCCACCTCTGAACACACACATTTTCCAACTCACCTTATCAATCACAGCAAAGTTACGAGTTGAAGACACAGCGTAATGTCTCAGAGTTTTATTAGAACCTGAACAGAAAGAAGCACAACGAAAAACAGCAACACAGTGAACCATAATCACATTCAGGCTACTATAATGAAGGAAAAGCAAAACATCCTTTCCATTAAGTTACAATAATAATATTATAAAATATTATAAATGAAGAAACGCATAAATAAAAGGACTTAAGAATTCACACCGGTTTCAATTTAATATTTTTCCCTGTGGAGTTGTGGATGTTTGTTATTCAGCATTTCAAAGTACACCTTACTGGGTGATAAGAGTGAAAATATTTTGAGGGCTGTTGAAATGATAAACTGAATAGCCAATTGACAAAAATGAACTGTTTAATATCATCATAAATTGAATATTTTTGGGTTTTAAACAACAAAATGGGAAATATGAAGATGTCATAGGGGGAAAGCAGCATTTGAATGTGCCGGCCAGTAGTAGTCTGTGACTCTGGGTGGGGGGTAAGGTTATGAATTTTTTATAAGATATATTCTATGCATTGTCTGACTAACTTGTGAAATCTGTAAAAAAAAATACTCCCCATATTCAAGAGCAACATCCAGTACTACAAACAAGCTGAAGTGTGAGTGCACCTCGCCAGTGTTGTAACAGAAAGACAAATGGAGAGAGTACGGGGTCTTGTAGTTTGAGTGCTTGTAATTCAGTGAGTTCATTTGCCTCGGGCGGAACTTCAGCAGAATAAATATGAATGTCTGACATAAGACCAAGGATGAAACAAAGTGGGACAGAAAGCAAAGACAAGACAAAGACATATCAAAGGAGAACACACACACACACACACACACACACACACACACAGATTATATATATATATTATTATATTACAATTATGATAAATGCATTCATTATTATTAAAAACAAAAATAAGGAAGAAGGAAAAGGTTTTAAGAGTTAATATGAGATCAAATTGAACTGTACATATCTAACTTATTTCCTTTGTATTATATTTAGCATGTTATCCTATTAATGATCACACATGATTGAATCTTCGGGAATTCATGGCTGCTAATGAATATATGCAAATATTGACTTGATATATTTCTGCTTACCACAGTTACTGTAACATTTACCATATAGGTTCCTATAAGAAAAAAAAATCATTCATTGTACCGTTACTTTAATATATAAAACAATTGTATTCCCATAAGAAAGGTTCTAGCTTTATCAAGTCACACAGTACATATAGGGCTAAAAAAAAAATATGGGCAGCCTCCTTTTTCCAACATTTCTATAATCCATAAAGTATGGTCCTTAACAAATGGCTTCAGTCATGATTTATGCAGTAACTGCAACATATGCAGTAACTGTAACAAGATACAGTAGCCCACTGAAATGGCTTCAGTCTACAACATTTCCCACTCTTACCGTAACACAAGTGTATTCTTTCTGTGAGAAGAACTCTGCTTCATTTTTACATTGTTCCCACATCATGTAAACTAAGTTGGCTAAGCCCAGCATTATCAGCCTTTGAAACGGACGTCCTGCTGACAGCTCTGGCCTGGTTCAGGATCTTAGCCGAGGTCAAAGGTCACCACACCCGGCAGGACTGTGCAGCTCGGTTCATGACCGACTCAGGGCAGCTGAACGCTTTCCGAAACTCTTCATAGTTGCTCATTGCACCGATAACTCTGCAGGGCAACAGTGATGGTGAAGGTCAGGCTGTTAGGACTGTGTGTATGTGTGAGTGTGTGTGTGTGTGTGTGTGTGTGTGTGTGTGTGTGTGTGTGTGTGTGTGTGTGTGTGTGTGTGTGTGTGTTTGTACCTGTATTTTGGTGGACTGTGAGCTCCACTCTGGATCTGGTCCCTGGCTGCTTCTGGTCTGTATGAGTTACATCTCACCTACAGAGAACATTGTATAGAGAATTTACTTGCCTGTGTGTACTAAATATGTGTATTTTCACTTCCCTGCTTTACCATATGCGGCACCGGCAGCTAAATTGTGTTTTTATATGCAACATTATGAAGCACATCATCAGTAAAAATCCCTCATATGCAATGGTGGAAAAAGTACTCAGATCTTTTACTAAAAATACTCTGTAACAAGTAAAGGCCCTGCATTAAAAATGTCACTTAGGTAAAAGTACAAAAGTATTAGAGTAAAAATATGCTTGATATACAGTATATTGGATTATAATTATTGACGTATTAGTGTGTGATCAACAGAACTTTAATATTGCAGTTGGTAAAGATGGGGCTAATTTAAAAAAGCATTTAAATCTGTCAAACAAATGTAGTGTAGTGAAAACAACAATATTTGCCTCTGAAATGTACCAGAGTAGCAGTATAAAGCAGAATTGAATTACTCAAAAAAAGTACAAGTACCTCAAAATAATACTTTAGTACTATACTTAGTTACTTTCCAAAACTGTGCATATGGATAAAAAACAGCAGAGGGTGCTTTCATGGCACATTTGACAATTCACAATTCTTGAACCACAACTGATATAAGGAGTCATTTGATGTTATACAGCTTCAGATTTTACACCTGAGACATAAGCTGTAATTTGCATTATATAGCATCTGTTTTAAAATATTTACTTAAATCGTACCAGTTCAAGACCAATACCTCAACATTAACCTAGTTTTGCTAAGTAGCTACTTGCAGGAAAATGCCAGTCTATTCACACATAACAGAAGAGCAAAGAAATGCTCTTACTAGTTGAAGCATGGCATTGGCAGAGTAGCAAAATAGTTTGTGTCTGTGTGTCCTTACATGTGCATAGCTCAGGAAAAACAGTTGGTTGTTGTTCAGTCCGACACCAGGCAGCCGAGGTTCCTCCACACCACCTCTGTTCTCATCTACCCAGCGCCTGTACGCCTGCACACAAGTATAAAGAGAACATTTTCTCACCTAGCCTTCTTAACAAGAGTCCTTGCATACATATGACATTTTGAGTTGTGAAGTACAGGTGGCCATAATCCTCTTCCATATGTAACTAATAAATAAATGCATAACCAATTACAAGCACAGGTGCAGCTAGGTGTAGCTAATAAAAAAACACATACCAAACTCATTACAATCACAGGTGTAACTAATAGGAGCCCTATGTTCCCACATTTCTAAGATTCTTTTCAAAATTAGGACATTTCCTTTTTCATAAATTTGTATCAGATTTTATCCCCCTTTCTCCCAATTTAGTAGCCAATTACACTCAACCTATTATCCAGTAGCAATGGACTACAGATGGAATGTAACCCTAACCCTAACATAGGGCTTAGAAATGTGGGAACATAGGGCTGTGGGACCATTGGGCTGTGGGAACATAGGGCTAACCCCGGTACGGGTATTCATGCAGATTTATTGGTATGGCTTACTGACACACCTGAATGCAATAATATCATCAGTAACGTTAGTTAGTTTCACCTGTCATTTTCCATACAACAGGACAAAATGTCGGCCCTAAAAAAAGGCCTATTATGCAATTTCTGCTAGATCAAGAGGAGCTTTTCTGCCTTTGCAAGAGTGTTGTGTAAGAAAACAGATCATACCCTAAAAGACTCTCTTATTCCTCCATTGTCGGCTATGTTTTCTGCTAGTGTCCTCTTGCCCCGCACCTGCAGAACAACACATCCACAAAGCACAGATTCTCACGTTATTCCTTCAGTAGGCCTCCTATTTACAGAGGTTACAGTCATAAAAGTTCATTCTGGATCAAGGCGACCTGGCTGTGTACTATGCACCCCTTACTGTTGAAATACATTAAAAATGCATGGGAGTTAAAAATAGAAATGCACTGAAGACACAACCTCGAAGAAGCCTGTTAAGTGTCAAACTGGCACTATGCAAGAATATTCTTGACTTGATCGTTATTTGAATGTGTTTTTTGAATTGTGTTTTCAGGGAATTATTTTAAGCTCAAATTCTGTAGATTCAACCTCTTACATTTAGGCCGGCCTCCTCCCAGTAGTAGCCATTATACTGGTCAATCATACACTGGGTCTTCTCATTGAAGGCTGTTACAGAAGAGTTTGTCCACCACGAGTCAAGGTTGCCATTTTTGTCATACTTGCGACCTGCTCACGAAAAGCATTACACACAAAAAAATCACCACTTTTAGAAATCTCTGATGCTATGATGGTTGTTTTCTGAGGTCATTCTTGGCGATCAGTATTTACCGTTATTGTCAAAGCCGTGTGTTAACTCATGTCCTACTATCACCCCGATGGCGCCATAACTTAAAGATCTGGAAACAGACACAAGTTTAGTCCTCCTTTTTAGGCTCCTTTTCTAACGTAGAATAAGTCACAGCAACATTTAAAACAGTAAAATATAATGACAAAATAATTTCATTTAAATGAAATTGCTGTGGGATGAATTAAATGGTTTGCAAAACTCGATGGTACAAATACATCTTTTCAAATAAACTGTGTAAACGTCCATTAGCTTAGTTGCTAATGAACATTCTAAGTGAGAGTTAGCGAGCTGGCTATAGCTAAGAGAGCCTTTTTTACCCTTTAATAACTCTTTATTGAATGAAATCATCTACAATGCTATGGACAAAATACCAGGCGGGAAGTAAACAAGTACAGAGAAAATAGGAAGAAGCTTTTGCGACTGACTAGCACTAGCATATTTCCAGAGTGGCTGAAGTGTTATCCATTAGCTCGCCAGCTCATTTACAAGTAACGGCTGATAATAAATCCTGTATTGAAGCAGTTTGTAAGCTTCGCCTGTTTTTTATGCAAACGTTACTTGTGTGAGGGGACGCTTCAGTGCTTACTTTGTATAGTCTTGGTTGGCATTACCCATTGCAACTAGCTGCCATTTCTCACTGGAATGTCATGTGTCATGTTAGCTAGCTAGCTGACAGGCTAAGACAGGCATGTGGTAACATGTTTTGAAAGTACAAGTTAAGGACAAATGCAGCATACATTGTATTACAAATATACCTATACGCAGTATTTTGACTGGTTTCCAGTATTTAGCTTTATTTCTAGATACTGAAAATGTCCAGCAATCGTGACATTGTAGCAATTTCCAAATCCAACCTTTAGTTGTAGGAATGTCTCTTTTATTGTGTCTTCAAGAGATTTGCTTGAACTTCCATTTAAAACAAAGACCATTACAGAATTTCTTTGTTAGGATTATCACATTTTTTGTCTTTAAATTACAAAATAATGAATACAATTACATATATTTCATTGTTTTTTGAAAAAAACGTGTATTTTAAGACTCTAAAAATGAAACTCATAACTTATTAAGAAACGTATGATTAATGAGTTGTAATTTCATGACCAGTGAAAGCATGAGGTATTCAATTATTATTATCACCACTACAGCTCTCTCTGCGGTTTTCTATTAGTAGGTTCATGTCAGAATAATTATTTCAGAGCTCCACATTGCTCCTGAGTAAAAAAGATGAGGTGGCATTTTCCTTTGGTCCGTTAGCAGAGCTTGTCACATTTCTTTAATCTCACCTTGGATACTCTTTTCCCCAAAAGAAGGGTTTTTGAAGCTCTCCAGCGGGAAATCCTAAATGAGAAGTAAATAGTTTTAGTCTGTGTGTCTTTAGCCCTGTCCAGACAGGGTTCATTTACTTCAGAAGGTTGGTTATATTTTTCTGTTTCAGCCTGTGTTAGGCACAGTTATTTGTGATTAAAAAAACTGGGATTTCTCTGGGGAGCAACTATTATGAAACAGATCACATTTGACCTGTTTTAGGAAGCACTCCTCATGTCCTCTCTGTCAGTTTTAGTTTCTTTTTAATGCAAATTCTCAATTATTTCTGACACTGAAATGCCTACTCAGCCATTTTAAAAGGAATAATAATCCCCCCAAAAATGTATCCACGGCAGTTACTTAATTGAAATCACTAATGTGCAGTGTAGCGTCACCTTGTCTGGACCGAGATTCAGAAGTCAAGAACTTCTGAATAATAATAATAATAATTTTGGCGTCTCAGTAATCAATCATACATTGAATCTTACTGATTTGATTGGTGGACGAACTGTAGAAGGCGTTCACAGTTGTTGGGTTTGTAAACCACCTGCAACACAAACACACATTATGGCATGTCAAGAAGGAAGTAACACACAAAAAGTCACACAGCAATTTGGCAGTGATTAGTCCTGCCACTCACTCTGTACGCGGGACGCTCTTTCGGAGCCAGGTGATGTCCGACTGGGCGATGAACTTCAACGTCTGCATCACATTCCCGTAGTAGTCGTTCTCACTGAACCCTAGCTAAAAACAAACACAAAAAGTACACATTGAGAAGTACCACACTTTTGAAAAAGTAACCCCAAACTTTCAGCTAAGGTGCGCAAATATTACATCAGGAAAATAAATTAGTATAAGCAGCCTCTCGGAGTTACTGACAGCTTGTCATCTTTGTTCTTAAGATTGATTAATACTCGTCTTGTCATCCCATCGACCATGCAACTTTTTGTTTTTCTGGGTCAAAATAATTGAAATGAAAACCTTTTGGTCGTCTTTTTCAACACTTTTCCCGATGTTTTTGTCACTCACTTTTTTGTCGATTTTTTCTGCACTTTTTGTTGTTTTTTCCCCCCGTTTTTGAAGCTTTTTTTCGACATTTTTATCACTTTTTTCAACGTTCTTTTATCAATTGTTTTACAAATGCTATAAAATTGAATTAAACAGCCAAATTCAATGAAAGTAGTGAACTGATCATTTATTTTACTTGTGAAGAGCATTGTATGGAAACATCCACGTTATTTTTTTTGACAATTTGGTTGAAAGAAACCCAAATTTCTGATATAGAAACTTTTTGAAATTGGGTCAAATTTGACCCACGGACAACAGGAGAGTCAAAGATTGATTGATAAGATTTTAAAATATTACTTGGTGTTCAATTATTTTCTTGAAGCAGTTATAGGTGAGAAGATGAAAACAAGGATAAACCACGAATAAAAAAAAATTAAAAATTTTTTTTATTTCAGATTCCATGTTGTACCCCTGCTATGCTAAAGAGCTAGTTTCAGCAGTGCTATACAAACCTGCTTTAAATCTTCATTGAGGTAGGTGTCGTTCAGAATAAACTCGGGGTAGCCAACTTTAGCCAGAACTGCATGAGCCTTGAGAGAGTGAGACAGTGAGAAACAGAGTGAATGGGACGGAAAGTTTAAACAGGTCTTCACATAATCATGAATAGAATTAAATTAAATTCTGTTACAAGCAATAAAGAGTGAGAGTCAAAGCCCCGGTGTCCTGACAAAAATGGCTTTGTAACATAAGAAATATGGAGCCACTCTGAATGCAATGGTGTTGGATTTTTATTAGGTTCTTGTTGAACTGTGCAATTCTAACATGCTTGTGGCAAACACTCAAGAGGGACTTGATTTGTTGAAATGTTTTCAATATTGTCATTTTAACAAATTTGGTGGATGGGGAGGTGATTGGTTCAAGGAGAAAAGTACTCTATGAAAGGAACATTTTTAAAAACAATGGTCCTCCACGGACAAAGTGGGTACAAAGACAGTAAAAATGAAGTACAGCACGACACCGCTGTGTCAAAGGAAAACAAGGTCTTAAATCAAAAAATGTGTGAGCACTCACGACGAAATGAGATGAAGCAGAATCCACAGACATCAAAGTTAGATTCTCAAGTTGGTTAATATTCTGGTTTAAAGCTGCAGTAATCAATTTTTCTTAAAAATATTTTAACCCACTGAGGTCTAAGGGCAATTTCACATATATTCTTAAATTTACCTTTTTAAGGTATTTGCATATAACTGATCCCCATGTGTTTCATATCAAAATGTTCAGAATAAACTCAGCTTTCCATACAGTGAACATTTTAGAATTTGTTTCTAGAGCAATGTGTAAAAAGATAATTTGGCACTAAAGCTGAAACGTTAATGTTGGCTTTTTGAAATTCCTCAAATCTATTATAAAAAAACCCTTAACGGCTGTTTTATGCTTCTGCGACAACTCCACGCCGTAGCTATGCCGTCGCTCCTACCGCGTCATGACCCTTTCAGAGTTCTGCGTCGGGGTTGAACTCGTTTCTTTGCATCGCGGTGCATTTCACCGCCAGAACGCTAGGGGGTATGTGGTTCCAGAGGGTCAATTGCGAAACTCTGCCATTTCCAACGAAAAAGAGAGACAGTTTATGTTATGTGAGAAAGCAAACTTTAGCACAACTGCCCACAATGTACTGCTTGCTGGCGAAGTGCTAATTTCAAAATGTTACTGACATATAGACACTTTACAAACGGATAACCCCGTCATTGTAACCAAATATGTCTGAGTTTATTTGCAAAGCTTATGTCAGTGAACTAGCATGTTGCTACTCCCCACAGTAGGCTGCTTGAAACACTGACTATCAACACACAGGACGAGTTGACCAATCACAGTCCTTGCGGTCTGCGTCGCCTCGACGCAAAGTTACACATTTTTGGAGGTGCACGTCGAGCTACGGCGAAGGGCTCAGAGAGGGTTTGCATCAACGCAGAGGGGTCTGGGGGGGGTACGCTGTCGATTTGACGCAGAAGCCTTAACTCATGATGTGTTGTACAAATTGTTTCAGGGCTTGAAATGAGTTTACCACAGTCTTAGGTTACATATTATGATTTAAATAGTAAATAAATGTCTGAAATGAAATTTACTAATATCGCTTTTTGAGGAGGAGTTTTGTCAAACATCACTTGGACGCGCCGGTGTCTCTTTCGTTGTCAGAGGGTTAAATGAGTAGGGTTAAACTCTACTGTGCTTTTTAGACTCTTTTAGCACTTTTTTTGGTCACATTCATTAGCTTTTATTATGCAGTGGTCAAAAAAGAAGCTTTAAAGGACACTTCCGGCGCAAAATGAACCTAGGGGTTAATAACATATGTGTACTGAGTCAACCGTTCTCTGGAATATGTTTTCATGCTAATCAAATGTGTCTCTAGCTTGAAACAAGCTAGCACGAAACGCTGATTAGTTTATGACGCTAGTCTTCGGGGCAGAGGGTAAAGTAAAAAGAAATCTCTATTTCCACACCACTAACAAGGCTCAAAATAGCACCACTGGTTTGACTGGTCACGGCTTGGTTTTCCCAAGATGGCGCCTGCCTGTATAGTGAACGGTACAGTCTTTATAAACTATCTTTTTAATAAACTGTCTGTACACTTAAAGTTCTCAATGCTTCGGTTTACATGTAGGGACCCTCATTATGCTGCCATTGAAGTGTGGTGCTATTTTGAGCCTTGTTAGTGGTGTAGAAATAGCGATTTACCATCTGCCCCAAAGGCTAGCGTTAGAAGCAAATCACTGGTTTGCGCTAGCTTGTTTCAAGCTAGAGACACATTCGATCAGCATGAAAACATCTCCCAGAGAACGGGTGACTCGGTACACATATGTTATTAACCCCTAGGTTCATTTTGCGCCGGAATTCTCCTTTAAGTTGAAAGAAAATATTTTGGACCGGACAATTCAATTTTTTTTTGTTAAGATTATTTTTTGGGCATTTTAGGCCTTTAATTGACAGGACAGCTGAAGACATGAAAGGGGAGAGAGAGGAGGGGGAGACATGCAGCAAAGGGCCGCAGGTCAGAGTCCAACCCGGGACCGCTGCGTCGAGGAGTAAACCTCTATATATGGGCACCCGCTCTACCAACTGAGCTATCTGGGCGCCCCGGACAATTCAATTTTGAGTTAAGAGGAAATCAGAGCGGAGGATAAGCTGTTTCCTTAAAGCGGCTATGACAAATATCTTTAGATTAACGATGGATCACATTATCACTATTTTTATGTGAAAAGTGTTGCTTGTAGTGATAAACCCAAAGAAAATTATAACCCAACTCTCCACTCAATAAA